>NW_022145615.1:17394511-17654511 GCF_000002235.5 Strongylocentrotus purpuratus | reverse complement strand
TGGGTCCCCAAGAAAGAAACATCCATCAATTTGACTATATGTTAGTAAACCGGTATATTGCCATGATTGTTTACACTGAACAAGCAATAAATCGACTAACACCGGGGTAAGAAGGAAAAGGATAAATATTTATCTGGTATATTGGATCTAATTCTCACACGTGCTCCATATATCAGCTTTTTTGGCTGCACGAATGAAACATGTGTTGACTATGTACGTGGATGGATGTTGCAAAATAGGCTCATGCTTAATGATAGTAAAACTGAATTAATGATCATTGGCACACCTAAACAGACATCCAAAATCAACTTAAACAGTGTATCAATTGGAGACTCTGTAATAGAACCATCTGTTAGTGCAAGAAATCTTGGAGTACAGTTCGATTCGAATTTGAATATGAGAGGGCACATCACAAATGTCTGTAAATCAGCATACTACATGATCTATAATCTCAGACGTATTCGTAAATATTTAGATAAGGACATTACGAAAGACATTGTACATGCATGTATCACCAATAAGCTGGACTATTGTAATGGTCTACTGTATGGGATCCCTGACTGTCAAATAGTGAGATTGCAACGGGTTCAAAACACCTGTGCAAGGCTGATCTGTGGTTGTTCTAAATTCACACGGATCACCCTAATTTTAAGAAATCTACATTGGTTACCAGTACGCCAGAGAATAACATTCAAAATCTTGCTGATTGTATATAAAGCACTTCTTGGTCAAGCTCCCACTTATATCAAAGAACTGTTGAATTTCAAACCTAATCAACACAATCGCAACTTGCGCAGTTCCCGAGATACTTTGTTGCTACAGATCCCATCTATCAAAACAAAAATAACGCTAGGTGATCGAGCATTTGCTTGTGCAGCCCCAAAACTCTGGAATAACTTGCCATTTGAAGTCAGGAAATCACCATCTGTAAACGTCTTTAAGTCAAAACTGAAAACACTTCTTTTTAATTAACTGTACCGTAAATCTAAGCAAATCAGGAGCTCTTGTAGCGCAGTAGAATATATACCTAATGTTGGATAGTTTCTGCGCTTTATAAATGTACTATTATTATTATTAGTAAGTCAACGATAATCTTGTCATTGAATCGCCAGCGGCATTACAAAATTACTAGTCTTATCGTATCGGTAACTTCGTGGATTTTGTTCATTTAGGAGATATAATATATTATATATACTACTTATGAACTCTAATAAATTGAATCGTTTTTATAAACGTAAGAGGGAAAAAATATATCAATATTTTATTAGCATTTTCACGAATGTTCTGAGTGTGAAATATTCAAGATAGATTCATCACCTTCCTTATCATTTTACATTTATCAGAAAGAATAAAAATATCAATTTTAAAGAGGGTAAGTACCTTTTATTTATTATGCGATTTTTCAAGAGATACAAATGAACATTAACATTTAAACAAAACCTTAAAGTACGGTATGGTACGAATAACATAGAGTACAAACGGTTACAACAAGTTTAGATTGGCATTCTTAATTTTCTAAATTTCACATGAATACAGCTCTTGGGGTTTGAGATTATACAAACCAAAACATTATTCATTGCTTTAATAGGAGGCTTGATATATAACGAATACAATCTATTTATCAAGAGTGGTTTATGAGGGCTATTTCCCTATAGATTGAAATACACAATCGACATTTTAGACAGGTAGTGCTACCAAGAATATATTTAATGATTGTTTATAGTCCCAAAGTAGCTCTCTTGCTGGCCATTGTGGTGAAGCTGATTCATCATGCATTTCGTTAACGAGGACCAGTCATGGTGTGGTTCCATGACTTATTCATTAATTATAACTATCCCAGGTACCATGTTCATCCTTTTGACATGTAGACGGAAAATAACACTGTACATCACAACAAATATTCCGTTTAAGATACTGAAGAACTTTATGTATTTCAGTATTCTTTTGTCTCTTTGCCGATCCGCCGAGTTTGAAAGGCCCATCCTTCCCAGTGGCCCCACTCACAAGCATAGCTCTTTTGGGTCCCAATTTGGATCTTGTTCGTTCGTCATTATTGCTGTGTCTGGTGTTTTTTAATAAACTGAACTGAATTCATTTTAAAAGAACGTCGGAACTTCGCTTAAACCAGAGAATACTTATTACGTCTTTATCTGAACTATTAAAGTGGGAAGTTTGCAAATAACCCTCAAATCAAACACAAAGTGAAAAAACTGTCGAATGAAATATGACTGCGGTGTGTCTTACGTTATGCGTTTGGTGTTTGCTGCACTGAATTTGGTAAAAGCAGGGTAACACTGAAATTAAGACGACGCAATTATTGCAAGCTCTAAATGAATATCATCTTGGAAATGTTCATCATTTTTTTCTTCCAACATTTAGAAGGTAGGACAATGGGGGAAATACAGGAATAATATGCAGACAATTTTATGGAGGGCGAGAGAGAGAGAGAGAGAGAGAGAGAGAATAAGAGAGAGAGAGAGAGAGAGAGATCTACAAGAAGTTTCAAGGAAAACATTAAGTTCGAACTGATTTTGTGTAGAGATCGATGGATTGAACCTATTCATTGAACATCGGATGACGTCATGATATTTCACAACTCTGCTTAGTTACTTTTATGAATAATGTCGACCAAACGCAGGTGGTATACACAATACACAAGCCATAATAGACATCGCCGTTTCATATTCGCTCTCTCTTTTCACTACTTACAAACATCACCCCGATATATATGTTTTGAAATGTATAGCCTTATTCACATTTGACAGTGTAAACATTATATACGCTGTAAAAAGCCTTGTGCCGTGTACCTAAAGCATCACACACTACGGGTATAAGTAGAGCTACGTAATCATATTGTTCATATAATGATAACCTATTACATTAGTGTGTATCAGAATAAAAAGTAGCATGCGTAACAAAATTCAAGATTTCGTTTAAGCAAGTATTATGAGAAATCTGCGCGTCGTGCTATAGAAATAGTTGAAATAATATTTATGAGATTGTCACTATGGTATCAAATCAAATTAATGAAAAGGCTTGTATTCTATATCTGATGTAATCAGACGCACTGTCTCTTGTCATTTTCTGCCATTTACTTTTATACTTGTTATGCTATTTCAAATGCCATGAAAATATGAAATGGTAAAACAAATTGAAGTATTGCTGCTAATGACTACCACTACTGCTGCAGCTACTAAATGCAATTAAACAGAGTATTGGTTAACCAGCAGACAGACCACATGTATTGCAAAGACATTCATCATTTTTTCCATTTTCCTTCATCTCAACAGTTTTCTTTCTTGATTATAAATTCTCCCATCATTTAATGACTTAGTGCTTTCACATCAAAATGAAAAATGAATCAGAAAATTTTCTGTCAGTTGGCATTTAAACGTTTATTGATCTGCAGCATGAATAAGTCGAAAAATAAATTAAAAAATAGAGAGAGAAAGAGAGAGTTGGAACGATAAAAGATTTTGCGTAGAGAGTCACGTTGACTATACACTATTTATGCTACACAACTCATTTGCGATGCCATTCTGTCAAGGCACTTCATCCGTCTTGCTTTACACTTTCCATGCATATATTTATAAGAAGCTTGTATTTCTCTTTCTCTCCAGCTTCTAATTTAAATACTGACTTGGGTTTTATATGTCAAGAGCCTATTAGTAAGCAAAATGTGAACCAGTCTCCCACAGGGAGTACCGTGTATTCATAATATCCGGAAAGGGTGGAAGGGATAGATGGTGAGAAAGAGGAGGAGGGAGATAGAGAGAGGGAGTTAGAGGGGTGGAATGAGAGAGGGGGTTTAGAGGGAGAGAGAGAGAAAGAGAGAAGGAGATAGTTAGAGGGGGAGATAGAGGGGGAGGGAGATGTTACAGAGATGGGGAGAGCGAGAGAGGGAGGAGAAAGAAAGAGAGAGAAGGGGGAGACTGAGAGGGAGTGGATATAGGGAGAGAGAAAAGGGAGAGGAGAGAGAGGGGAGAGAGGAAGAAAGAGAGGGAGAGAGAGAGAGAGAGAGGGAGAGAGACGGGAACGAGAGAGAGAGAGAGAGAGAGAGAGAGAGAGAGAGAGAGAGAGAGCGGGGGAGAGAGACTTGCCCATTTTAGCTTCTAACAGTAACAGCTCCTTCTTTCTTCTTCTTCTTTGTCAAAAACCCATTATCCTATTAGAGCAGCGGTCTCTGTATACAGCTGAACTCACTAAGGATTGTTTAGAGTGAGAGAGAAAAAAAGATGAAATCTCGCCGGAAAGTCGGAATCGTGAACTGAAAATCTACATTTTTGTCTCTCAAGTACAAATCGCCCAGCTACAGACTTCTTTTTGTTAATGCCAATTGAAAGTGGCCACCCGTTTGTTGTTTTGCGTTCATGTTACGCTGTAACTGTAGTGATATTGAATTTTCCTATCGATGAAGGAGTGATCAATATTGATTCCGATCATGATAATGATCTGCCACATTATACTTTGCATCAATGGCTAAGGTGGGTCTAGCCATGCATTGATGCGGCACTGCGATCAGGAGGGGAGAGGTCGGTCTTTCTAGGTAAATGAAATGCAAGGGAGTCCAAGCTTCTTCTATTCCCTTCCTCCTATTATTTCTTCACTCTCTGTGTCTCAGGTTGTCTCTTTTCCCCGCCATTCAATAAAGGCACGTGCCCTCCCCCGTGTCCCCGTAGCCACGCCATTGCATTGCACACACGTCTAAAATGATGACAGCCTTAGTTAAAAAAAATATTGTACTCCTAAATATAAAGTCTGTTAAGGTGAAAATAAGAATTTGGATAGCATCTGGAATAGACAAAACTCTACTTAAAGGCATTAATAAACGGGATCTCTAATATTATATACGATCTTTTCATCCTCTGATGATATTATATTATTTTATATTCGTATCATACAGAGATGTCATTTATTTGATTTTGTACTTTATCTAGGGTCTTTTTCTTCCTTCTTTGGGGGTTATCACAAGTATTCTGAACAATTTTAAGCTATATTCCCTGAAGATACCATTTAAAAAAAAACAACTAATAACGGCTTTGATGTTTTTCCGTCCGTGGCTAAATCTAATTAATCATCTTCAGATTTTGTTTTGTGATGGCGACCTTTTCTGATGCCAGACTCTTCCGGAAAGTGTTGTCTAAGACCACCCCCCCCCCCCTCACCCTCGCCTCCCGATGCTTAAGTCCTACGGTTGGAATGGAAAGAACAGCCTTGGCATTTGGAGTGAAGAGAGATTTCTGCGATTGTAGACAAGATCAGACTCAAGCTAGAAACATCAGAACGATTCACTGCATCATTCGTCTGACACACACTGCTTTAACCTATCATAAACCGATCTTGCAAATTGTAATCTATCACGAACCAACGGATATCATACTCTAAATCATCATGACTAATAAAGTGAATTGATGCAGTAGAATGAAAAAAAATATCTGTTGAACAGTGCTACGAAGTAGAAAACGTACTTGTTATCAGTCATTACGCGTGATAACAAAAGTAAACAGGGTTAAATACTTCATGGGTTGTATAAATCATCTTGCGCCTCGAGTGTCTTCTTTCAAAGTTTATGGAGATGCTTCGTTGTCCCGCCGGGGGCTTAGGAGTAAGTGCGGAAGTCTTAAAACGGAAAGGGAAATTCCCCTTTCAGAGACCAGAGGAAGGAACCACGCAATGCGTTCCAACTTAACTGGGGCATCCCCGGAAGTTTTGAACCGTGAAGGGGAGGGGCGCTGTCGGGCAAAATTGGGCCATGGATTTGTCCACAGGGCTACCAACAAACAGTTAAAAAAAACAGATATTTCGATTTACCGACAATACTTTTTTCAACTTTGCTAACAGCAAACCTGACTTTTCCACCAGAATATGGCAGCGACGCCACTCGTTTCATTAAGATGCATCAGGGAAAATGCATGGCACATCTGACTTAAAAACTCTGGCACTAGTATAAGAGAAAGTGCATAAGGTTTCTCAAATAGGGAGAGTGATAGCAAAGCCATATCTCTATCATGTTTATAGTCGTCAAACTTCCTTAAAGCTTATCTGCCATAGTTTACAGGAGGGATTAGACCGCCCTGCAAGGTCACTGGACAGGTGGTTATCTCATCAACTCAGCTCTCAGCTAACATAAGAAAAAGAGCATCATGGGGGACCAATGGTCACCGATTAGGCATTGTTTGTTATATAGAGGGCGCAAGTAGCTACAAGTAGTGCAGTGGGCCTTTAAGAACCACCGCTGGACAAAAACATCTATAAGTACGTGTAAAAGGGGGATGTAAATAATATAAACAGGGGGAATAGAATCTCTTCATCTTATTCATTTTCAGAACTCAACTGAAGACATACCTATTTCAGATTGCTTACAATAATTTTAGTCACCGCTTTTCTATCTTTCCCAGTTTAATCATGAACAGACGTCTGTTGGTAGTTGTTCAGTCTCATCAGCGCCTTTGATTAGGCAACTAGATATTGGCGCTTTATAAATTCCTGGGTAGGATTGGATATTCACTTATTTGTTGTGCCATGGGTTACAGAAAAGCGAAGTGCACTTTTTTCCTCCCCCCCCCCTTTTTTTTTTGTTTAGAGGGGGGGGGGCTGGGATGGTTTCATGTCTGAACGAGGTATTAGAAAGCTCAAGCGAGAAGTAAGACGAAGAAGTAGGAGATGTACAAGAAAGTTATAAAATACTAGAACCAGATCAAGGAAAAATCGAAGGAACATCGACATCGAATGAGAAACTGGGGTATTCTAAATAAAGATCGTTCTCATAAAAACAAAAGAAAACTGGATGACATTTAGCAGGTGCACTATATGCGAAGCCTAGCTTGTGGCTTGTTGCTTTATGTAACATAATGAATCGATATTGCGTGCCAACACAGGGGCTGATCAATTCCAATAATGTCTCATGTCAAATATGATGCCAGTGACACCATTCATTCACATAGGACTTGTTAAATGACTATTGATTCAAAATTTGCCAGGAGGATGCACCTTCTGTTCCCATAGTAACGGAAACGATATCAGACATTGGAAAGAGGAGGATCGGATAACTCTCCGGGCTAAGTGAATGATGGCGAGGGGAAAAGAGTGTGCTCTTCAAGAACAACAATAGAATGGGGCCTAACTGAGCTGCAGAGAAACAGCTAGAGCCATAGAAAAGAAAGATGAAAGAGGCTTTCCGAACCCTGCCTACCCGCACGAATCGTTTGGTTTTTGTGGTCATATGATCTTTATTTTATTTGCCCATTTATTATTCATTTGGCAAATAACAGACACCATGATACATGTAAAACATTTCATTCATATACAAAATGGGGGAAATGATTGAAAACACTGGCTGTGCTAGCTTTGTTGCCTGGGAATGGAAACAGCTAACTTAATAACCATGACCCGCGGGTAGTTCCTCCCTTACGGAGCGGTAGCGCAAGCAGGGAACCGATCTGATCTGATCTGACAATAATTTGTTTTAATTTTATCATCACATGAAAATACTATATCACAGCGACATGATATTAAGAACATTGAGGCTTGAGCACGATCCTATAGACTTTTAAGAAATCAGCCTAAGGGTTAAGGCAAGTTCAATAGCCTTGTCGGTCGCCTTTTTGAACTGTGCAAAAACGACGATGACATATTACTTAAGTTTTTTTTTTATAAAAGCAGAAAAAACAGAGAAACAAATTAGTGAAAGGTTGAGCATTATCCGATTAAAAAGAGGAAAGTTATGAGTCTTTGAAGCTGTCATCAGTGAAACACAAATTAGTAATACTGTGACGTATCTCGCGAGCTACTTTCCACTTTGCTGCGTACAGAAAATTTCATAAACTTTTATTTCTTAGTTATTGATGACGGGGTAGATTTGTTGCATATGAACATATTTGCAATAATGATATTTAGAGTGAATATATGATTTTAAATTGTATTAAGGGGAAATATAAATGTAATAAGTTTTTTAGTTTAAAAAAAATACTTTCTTATTTTAAATCGGGTTTCTCTCAAACTTTCACTGACCTGTTTTCTCTGAAAACGAACTTAATATCAAGTTGGAGTTGGACCTCCCCTTTTAATCCGAGCAGGATTTCTATAGGGTATTGAATATTGCTTCTGACTTCCTGTAAAAGCCTTTACCATTGTGTTATTGCAATCGTTATCATCGTCCTTTTCATTGTCGACGCCTTTATTGATCACCATCATCGTCACCATCGTCGTCACCATCATGATGTACTGCCCAAACCATAGGCAGAATTTATGATGACAAATACTAAATACTAAATATTATGCTATTTAGGCCAACTGTGCTGTAGGCAAACTGTACTGTTGTCATCAAACTGCCACGTCACCATTTATATGACAGTTGTCAGATGTATAAGAACATAACCTTATGTTTAATCATTCACATTACCGTCATGTTATATTTTAGTGGCAGTGGTTTTGTTTTGATGATCTGTTGGTGGTTTAGCAATTTATTATTCTATTCTTTTCTTTTCTTTTCTGTCCAGGTACGTAGCGATTGTGAAACCCCTTCACTACCAGCAATGTATGACGGCCCCACGAGCTACAGTCTATCTCGTATGCACATGGGTTCTCTCTATCATATGCGCTTGTCTACCTATGTCCAGCGTGGCGTCGTATGCCTATATCGAGGACATCGGAGCCTGTACGGTCGACTGGGAACGATCGACCTTAGGCTACACCATCGCAGCTCATCTCGTCAGCTTCTGTCTACCACTCGCAATGATCTTGTTCTGCTATGCGAAGATCTACATTGTTGCGCGGAAAGTCAAACGACAGATCAGACCACTTCCCGCCCATTTCGCTGAGCATCCGAGTCGCTGGGTGAATGAAAAAAGTGGATGTGAGAGACGATCAGAAGGAGCATCCAAAGCAACGGTGAATGAGCGCACTCCTAAAGAAAAAATGAAGTCTCTTCCTGAACACATGACAAGCGTAGATACGAGACTAAGTTCCAAAATCGAAGAACTTATCAAAAGTCCCAAATCGGAAGGGCACTTTAATATACGGGCTTTGAGAAGGGAGAATAGGAAACGTTCAATGTCATTACAAGAGGTAGGTAACGATCACTTATTTAGTCGTCATGGACTCTCTTCCGAAGACACAGATGACAGAAGAGTCAACTTCTCTATTCAAAGGGGTCTTTCAACAGTGCCAAATCTGTTTCAAGTTGACCCTAATGTGCCTGTGACTAAAGCAGATAGTAACACAAAAACTGCAAATATAAGAGCCCATAAGATTTTAACTCTGAATGGAAAACAAAACAGAAATAAACGCTTAATGAACAGACATAAATCGTCAACCAGTGGTGAATCAGGCGAATGGAAGCCATTAGCGTCAAGGTACGTGTCTAGGAAAGCTGTAAGATTGAAGAAAATCCAATCGTTACGTGATACGAAGGCTGCTACAACTCTGCTCATACTGTTAGGTGTGTTCCTAGTCTGTTGGATGCCCTACGTAGTGGTGACCTTCTTACTCAATGCTCATATGGTAGTTCGTCCCATCGTTCATTCCGCCCTCTTCATGATTGCCTTAACCAACAGCGTCTTAAACGTCTTTGTCTACGGTGTCCTCAACACCAAGTTCAGAGTGGGCTTCAGGAAGCTCTGGAAGCCATGTTGCCTTTGGTTGAACGGTAGATGTAAGAGCAAGTCGGAGGCTTCTGCCATCAGACTCCGTAGCGTCAGTCAATCCCTGAGGAACAATGGTCCGATGACAGACAGAGCAGATGGTATAGAACGAAGAGAATACTTTTCGGAACATGTTCGATGACAAACATTTCCTTCATAACTCCCCAAAATGTGATATCTATGTATTCATTTTGACAGTTTCATAGTCATTCTCAAGTATTGTTTTAATAAATTACTTACCACTTTTCTTAAGAATAATCAATGCGAGATCATTATGTAGGAGTTGTTGTAGTAAGCTCTGACATGATATATTTGAAAAATGCAAGCAATCCATTTGTACTTTACTTATAGGAAATTCTATTTCATGATGACTTGCATCGAAGTATATGTTTCATGCCTGCTAAGTTATCAAAAGAATCATATGAAGGTTAATATAAGACATTCTTTTGAATGCGTGATCCACTTTTACGCACATAACAATGTTGTGATATTTGACGTTGTACATTTCTTTTCAACGACGACCAGTAAGGAATTTTCTGTTATCAATAAAATCACAGGTAACAAATATATTCCATAAAGGTTATTCAGCTTGTTAATGGTAGACGGCTCCTTTTAAGTATTATTTTCAGAGAGTGGACATTGACAGAGACCCATTTTCCCAGGCACTTCATTTCAAGCGAATCCAATTTACAACCCTGCTTATATTTACTGTTCACTAGCCCGAAGACCAAGTAATCATAAAGACAATCAGGAGAAAATAAGAACACATGAAACAGAATCTCGACTTAATGCAGAATCTCTAAATTACCTGGTTTTCCCAGTCTTCACCCTGCGATAAAACTAGAAGCGTCAACATATTTTACAGCGATGACATTAAGCTCTCAAGGAACGCAGAGATATGAGTAAGCGTGATACGAATTCTTCATAATAGTGACATCTCCATTTTGCCCTGGTTAACGGCGTTCAAGTACGGTCAAACGAATATGAAGGCGAACATACCGGATTATCTCTGTTTGCATTCAGCGTGTGATTTCCATAATCTAGATGAGCGCGCTATGAAAGTATAATGAGTATTTGATGCAGGAACATATCTCAATTGCTACTTGCTCATTCAATGCCTTTGGCGTATGCAAAGCTACAACACTTCATTCCCCATCTACAATGTACATGAATAAATTCTACAAATGTCACGATATAGGTATATTCTTGGAAATGAAATTGCACAATTTGTCTGAAACATCGACATAGCAAATGCACCATGCGCTTATTATGTCACCATTACGATTTGCAGCCTATCGATTTTTTTGCTCCAATACGGAATCATTTAAAGGTACTATGTCCCTTTTGCAGCCAACCTCAAATGCTGTAGAACTTTGCAGGAATTATGAATATGTCATGTATGTCCTATCTGTGAAATTTAAACGTTAGCAGTGTCCTCATATTCAAATTATGCAAGGAAACCCGTTTACTTGCTAGACTTCACTGTCAGACACTATTGAGTGACTGACTGGCTTTTTTTCTTCTTTGGTAATAACATACATGAAAAGAGTTGTAAAAGGTACATGGGCATTTTCTACATCAATAACCCACTTCTTGTGATGGCCAAGATTAAACTGATTGAAAAAAAAAATCTTTGCGCAGCATAAAACGTATGACCATTCGGTACAATTGTCTGAAAGTCAAGACTATTACCTTTGGGCTCTATAGCCCTAAAGTCGATTTGACAACTAATAGTCGTTATTTTCCCACTTGAAGACATTTTCAAGCCCCACCTTTTTTAGGGAAGTTCTAAATTAGTGTTATCTTTCAAATGCAGTTGGAATTTAACTTTTTCATTTTTTTGGCCTGCAAATGGGACATAGTACCTTTAATATTACCTTATAACGTGCATTCATGACAATACTGGGCAGGGGAAAAGATTTCTTGTCATGACCAGGGGGGGGGGGTCTATGGGATGTCATCCTGACCCAAGCAGTCTCTCCTCCTTTGATAAGAAGTTCTAAGGGATGAAGAGAAAGAGAGAGAGAGAGAGTTGAAGTCCTAAAAAAATTGCGCTTCAAATTGATTATGAAGTGCCTCGAAAAAGTAAAAATCTTCGCGTGGCCGGTTTTACCATACTTATTTTCCCCAATAGACTGTAGTGTTATAAAAACTGTTAGGAAAACTTGATAATCAGACAGGCGATCGGCATGTAAAAGTCATGGGGTTCCTGACTGACCTTAAGGTTCATAATTATCATTGCAGCATGAGCTAAATCCAAGATTTTGTTTCAGAATCTGAGACAAAGATACCCAATCCCTTTAACAGTGATTTCTTTATTTGCTTTACTTTAATACCACGCCCCTGTTTCGGGACCTATATCAGAGATAATCGACATTCTGTAATTCCATATCTGATTCAACTTGATTTTCTTTTTAGGTTGTGCCATGACATTTCCACAAACCGATCCGTTATCTACCGTTTCTGAAATCTAAGCCGCGCTCCCTTTTTCTTTAAATCTCATTCTCCTAGTATTACCTTATGGTGATTCTGGAGTATGTTGAATAAAGAGGTTCAATAATAATATTAGTAGTAGATTCTTAGAACATTATACTTTAAAAATCGATATGCGCTTACAACGGTATGGTAGAATCTTAAGTGATAATTACAATCGCAAATATGACAGAGATGTTTTTTGAGATATAGTATACTGCAGATAAGTGTGAAAATGGACAATATACAAAAGAATAAACAAAAATTGACAAATGATAACATTACATTTAATCATAGGTCCAAACAAATTTGAATAATTATAGAGTATATGACGACAACAGAGTAATAGGCTACAGAAATAGCAACATATATAAAAGAACGAAAAACATTATATATATTATTATAATCATTATTATATTTTCAACCGATGTGCCGCAAGACGCGAGAGAAACTTTATATAAAAAAGATATTTTGGAAATAAATTTCGTGAAAATCAAATACATCATAAACGCTGAAATGTGTATGATCGTAATTTAATGTAGAAATGGGATTTTAAAGATAGCAAGTTGTCTTTTTCCCTCTCTCGCTTCGTTCGCTCGCAACATTTAGAAACTGTATGATTTTAGGCAGCGAAGTGTCTGAATATCTTCATGTTCGGGTATCGAGGTGACCAAATATATGAATTAATTGTATTCGTGCCTCGAGGCGGCATCTTATGTGATGAGTTTGGGATTGGGGTGACGCGAAACTTTTAAATTCTTCAAAGGATGCCGTCACTATAGAAGAAAAAAGGTTTAAAAACGCTGCTTTACACTTTTACAAACACATAAAGTTGAATAAAGCCTTACGGATATTATTACTGTACAAGGATACGTGTGACCTATACCATTAGGTCCGTGTTCGTAATTACAGCTTACCGACGTTTCCACCTTATAATTCCTTTTTCTATCATAGATACGGAATGAAGATAAAGGATCCCTTAAAATGTCCTCTCCTTAGGGTAAACTGCTATTACGGTGTCGATGTGATTTCGGTCGAGTCGATCGTTTTCAAAGATTTTGTTAGATCCACCGCAGTGACACAATTATTATTCTTTGTTACCACTCTACGTTCATCAACGTCTTTATTATTTTTATTATTATTATTATTATTATTATTATTATTATCATTATTATTATTATTATTATTATTATTATTATTTATATCCTGCGCTTTTCCCAGAGCGGCCCAAAGCGCTTACAACAAGAAGAATCCTAAAAAGAATGAAAATGAAAACTTACAGGAGGATAATGACTGTTTGAAGCGAAATTTTGAGCTGAGAAAAGGACTAATGATAATTATATCTTATGCTGTTTTTTCTTTCTTACTTTTACGAAGGTACTTTAATATAAATATGAACTGAAATAGAGATATGACTATGATAACACACATTTTATGTTGAACACAATTATGCAATGACTGGTGAGTATGAAGTATAAAAACTAAATTGTATTAGTTTGGAGGAAAGATAAAGAATACCTGTATTAAATATAAAGAGTACCCCCTTTGACATGTTTGTAGTTATTATGATACAAAATAATGTAACATTTTCAGGGTAGTCACATTACGTTCATGCTAAACCATTTCAAGCATTGTAGACGTATTTTAACTTTGTTGAACATGATTCTTGACAATATACCTAATTCATTCTTGCAGCTACCCCTACAGGGGCCTATTCCCTGACTTCTACCCCCCCCCCCCCCCCAACCATGGACACAATCCCAGACAAACATTATTGATCTTTTACCCGTAGAACCGCTATAGAAATGTAATTATATTATTATAATTATTATCGGTCAGAATTCATATAGAACAAACCCCAATGCAAGACAACTACCCCTCGGAACCCCACAACCTTATAGAACAACTCTCCGGACAGCAACTATGTCGATAATAACCCCCGGACTATCAACCAGGCAACCAAACTACTCCATTATTTAATCATATAGCATTGGCAGTTGATACTTGTAGTTTGTGGTATTTTTTTTTTAGAACTGGGATAGATGTCCAAGGGGAAGTTGTCTTGGGGTTTGTTCTATATATGAGTTCTGTCCGAGATGATTGTCCTTGGGGTACTGCCTGAGATGATTGTCCAGGAAGTAGTCGTATTCATCAGAATTCTTTTTTAATCACTCTATCTTATTTACTTATTTATCTATTTATTTTGAGGTATAGTTTAATACTGCTAATGCGTTTTAAAGCCCCATGGGTATGAGAACGTGGAGTAAAGTTTGTCGAAACCATCGAAATTCTTTCAGCTTGCTTGAAATAAATTCATGTCATCATTATTTTCAAAATAAATAATTAACAATTCTGAAGAAAAAGCCCCTGAGCCATTTGTGATATTTGAATCAAAGCTGTAATCAGCTTTGCCGTTTCGAGACATGTTTCGGTGTCATCGTGAACAATGTTGAATGCTATAAAGAAAGTATTGTGTTTTAGAAAGTATCACAAACGTTCAATGAAGCGACACCAGAGTAAGACGCCATGCCATCCCCAGTAGGCCTACTAAGCATCGTATAATCGTGTGCTTATGGTCTTATTTTCATTTACAGCATCCAAGTCGACTTGCTCGCCAGAATCTTATTATGTATTACATTCATGAATATTTTATTGTTCATGTTCAATGCTTGCTTGCATTGTACTAATTTCACCGCTTTTCCCCATAAAAGAGCCTGTCTGAAAAATCCCGCTGCATAAATTATATATATATATATATATATATATATATAAAGTAGAGTATTGATGCGATACTGTTCCGGATATGTAAATATTGCTATATAGAATTGATGTAACTTTATATAGAGAATATTTATTACTCAAATACATAATTGAAAATGTGTCGTGTTTTTTTAAAATAAGAAACAGGAAAGAAAACTGAAATATACAAAAAGACTTGAATTGTCTACGTCTACAAAACAGGTAGAGGAAAAAGAGAATGAGAGGATGAAAAATAGAGGGTAATAGAGAGAAAGTAAGAGAGAAAGAAAAAAGAGAGAAGAAAGAGAGAGAGAGGGTGGAGAGAGAAAGAGGGAGGGCGGAGGGAGAGAGAGAGAGAGAGAGAGAGCGAGAGAAGGGTTGGAGAGAGAGGGTGGGGAGAGAGAAAAACAGAGGAAGAAAGAGAGAAAAAAAGAGAGAAGAGAGAGAGAGAGAGAGAGAAAGAGAAGAAAAAAGAGAGGAGAGAGAGAGAGAGAGAGAGGGGAGAGAGAAAGAGAGAGAGAGAGAGAGGGAGAGAGAGAGAAAGATGAAGGGGTAGAAGCACAGACAAACCGACATTCAGTTGCAGAGAGGTAGTCAGGTACGGGAGGAAAATGACAACAGCAGCAAAGGATACAGCGAGATATCAAGGCGTATGGTACTAGAATCACCACTAGATGGCGTCTTGAAGGTAAGAGGAGGTCTACCATTGGGTTCTTTCTAGTACTCTCGAACGAAAAAACGTTCCACCCTTATTATTTCATCATTTGATTTGCAAATGGCCCAATGGCCACGTATTCAAAGAAACAATTCCGTTATTATTAGCAACACAATCATCACCATCATTATCACCATCATCATCACAAGCAACACCAGTAATATCATCATCCCAGTCCGCATTATCATCATCATTATTAGGCGTACCATAATAATCATAAATCAACATCATCATCATCATCATCGTGACCACCACCGTCATCAGCACAAATCAATACCATCACCATCATTACCATTATAATTACGACCACTGTCATCATGACTCATCATTAGGGACTTTTAGATTTGTCCTTAGTGCCTTAAAAGGACGTCACACGTAGCAGTCCACTATGTCGACGTGCAAATCTAAAAGTCCCTAATATCACCAAGTGTCAACATCACAATTATCATCATTGTACAAACATACCTTTATTTACACCATCTCGCAATAACTCAATCATAATCACCAAGAATTCACACATTCATCTTCATCAGTCTCACAATGTAGTTAATTGGATATCGTGCTATAACTTCTTTCACAATAAGTTGCTATTAAACGTATATAACTCTCACATTCAGATACAATAAGGATCGCATCTAGTTTAGGACCAGCATTTATTTTCAGAGTGGGTGAATAGACCGGATCACTTACATATTCAATTTGTATGCATACTTTTTAAACAAAGTTTGTCCTTGACAAGAGAAGCCTTGCCCTACATTTTCCTGACATAGCAACAAGTAATATCTGCAGAATAGATTCTGAGTATTGTAGTTCATTCATACTAGGTACCCAGGAAAGAAACATCCATACATTTGAATAGTACATTTACGTTAGTAACCGGTCTTTTCTCAATGATTGTCCTTCATGCAATGAGCCTTCCATCATGATCATAATCTAAATGTCATTACTTCCTAACAAAGAAATCACAAAGGAAATGAATAAAAAGATTCTGTTCTTGAATGTTTATTATCATGCAAGCATATATATTGAGCATTACATACTTGAAAGAAAAACGAGCAGCTTTACAATCATAAGACAAAAAATTTGGTTAGCATACAGTGATCCTCTTCATAACTACTGGCTTTTATTACAGAAAATAATAATTTGAGAGGATGTTAATTACTGACTTTGATTAAGAGTACAACTAACTACTATCAATATCTCTGCAATCAACATAAAATCCACCCTCAATTCATGATTATGCTGATACAAATTTTAACCTTGTTTCTTTTTAAAAAATTATTCAGCCTTCCCCCAATAGTTTTATCTGTAACAGTCACATCAATGCTAAATATACCATCATGACAATATAAGTTTCCATTTACAGTTGTATTATTCAATTATATAGCAAACATAATATTACGCTTAACCGATAATAATAACGAAATAATAGAAAAGGCAAAATACAACTTCCATGATTGATATTCATAAGAATTTTTTTCTAACACGTTTTCTACCAGAATTCAGACTGTTAGTGCAAAATGTGTTCTTATTAATTCCATCTGCTACATCATCCTATGTACTAAATTCCCATGTGTTAAAAAATGTGTTTCCCTTATGACTGATTTCATATTGGTAAAGTTTACCAATAACAATTTCAATCATTTGTTAACAGAGTATCGGCTGATGTACATCCTAAAGCCAAGATCAATTAATGTAAATATTACTTTGAAAACTAATTGAATAGTCCTTGCAATGGAACCAATTTCTGCCAGTGTTCCGATGCAATGATGCATACAGATTCAACATAATGCCTGGCCTTCAGGACACACATCTAGTCTAGGTTGAATCATTCAGAGAAATATGCTAGATCATAGAAAGCATTTTTTGTTTTGTTTAATTGAAATACATTTGATTGGTGCCACAGACTACATACATTGTCAACTACAGATCTAAATGCAACTACTAGAGAATGATTGTTGAATAACTAGCACTACTATCTACTTGTGTACATCAGACATCAATGTTTCATAAATATAACATCTAAAACATAATTCTGCGTATATCATACTAATGCTCTAATGCTCTATAACTACCTACATGTGTTTTATACTATTATTCTTATCTTCACTAATGCAGTGACTTTTTTTAACGATTTAAAATTAATGCACTAAACATATTTCTAGTACTACTAATTCTAACAACGCGAGAGACTGGCACAGAATTACACAAATAACTATTAACATGGTTAATTGATTTTTATGACCTAGAATTCATACTGTATATGCTAATCGGTTACTATTCATCCATAGGCAAAGACATATAATTATTCAGCTTTGTTCATTTTTATATATATGTATATGCAATCAAACAGAACAATGCACTCTGTTGTAATTAACTCTTAGAAATTCCAGACTAATTGATTAGTTATGCTGACAGTAACCAAGTATATTCTACATAGACTTTGATTGTTCAGATATTAGTTAGGCACATGCTACAAGATTTACAGAAACAATATCAGATACGATCAAGAAAATCATCATCGTTGAATGAAACGGAAGCACATGTATAAGAGTATTTAATAGTACAAGTTTATATTGGTGTTTTAAAACTAAACATTGAAAGTTCGCTGTCTTGCATACTCTTCCTAAACTATGCTGTAAGGCCATGTACCAAACCAAAAAACAAAATGATCTCCAAGTATCAGATTTAAATCATTCGCCGTCAAGACTACAATCTTTACAAATTCTGTTCAAATATAACAAATCGAGACCTGTAAATGAAAAATCACTGACAACATACAAGAACATAGGAATGATTTTGCACTTACAGACATTAGTAATCAAACTGTTTGAAAATGCCCTTTTGATTCTCAAAACCTTCATTGTGGCAACCAAAGTTGAAAAATGAGTGCATTTCCCATTCTCCTATTTTTGTTCAAATTCTCATCAGCGCCTTCAGGTCACCGAATGTTTCCTTACAAATGTGAAACTGTTGACATTCGTTCTTAATCAGGGTGAGAAAGATGGCTGAAGAACGCTTCAAGCGGTACATCCAATAGCAGCAATATACATCTATGTGTTCAGTTCACACAATGCATTAAATCAATGACAGTGTATAATTATGTTAAGAAATTATTTCTATCCCCCAGTGAACTGATTTCTAACAGAAACCACAGAATGACATTTGTGATGACAAAGAAATAAATTATACATTTTAACAGGTGATGTATTGTCACTTTCAGTATCCAATCTGAAGATGGATCTACTATTTTTAAATGCAAGAATTGTATCATTCCATTAAGCAATCTACAAGTTGATAGTACATATCATGGTTAAACCAATCAGTTACTTGTTTAGTGTCGAAACATTCATGGTTTATATCCCTCTTTGCATCATTACTTTTCATGTACTTTACATGAAAACAAGTACAATATGTTACATGTATCTGGTAAACAGAATATGAAAAGAAATAAATGAGAATTATGCCATAAATAACATTAAAAAGATCAGACGAGAGATTATCAGAGTGGATAGAAATAAAAGGATGAAGAGAACGTTGATACAAAAGAGAGAAAGAAAAAGTGAGAGAGAGAAAGAGGGAGAGAAAGAAAAAAGTGAGAGAAAGAGAGAAAGAGGGAGAGAGAGAGAAAGAGAGTAAGAGAAAGAGGGATAGAGATAGTGAGAGAGGGATAGAGAGAGAGAGAGAGAGAGGGGGGGAGAGGCAGGGAAGGAGGAAGAGAGAGAGGTAGAGGTAGAGAGAGAGAGAGAGAGAGAGAGAAGGTAAATATTACAATAAATATAACTTGTGTATGCATACCAGTATGTCACATTACCGAGGATGTATCAACGGTTATCAACGGTTGAGTAGAGGTGTTAAAGCAATCAAGCCAACAGTAGAATTTGACGAATGTAACACTCTCAGTAATTATCATTACACCTGATCAACAATGTACAGTGATCACTGAACAGAGGATCTCAAACTATCGACCTGTCGCAGCAACACCTTCCATCTTAAGGTTAAAGCTCACCTTGAATGCGAGTAATAATACATTGCATTTTGAAAGAAACAGCTTAAAGTTATTCTGAATTCTTTATCACCCAGGAGGATATTTTAGATTTTAGATCAGAAAATATGAGCAAAGTATACAAAATGTGCTGGAAATCCCATTCTCTAAAATCATAACTCACATAGCATATATGAGGCAAAGTAGTTATCTATGCGGTCAGGACAACAATATGTATTTACTTGCACATGCACATGGTTTAAGTTCAATCAGACCAATTATAGAACAGACACATTTTTTTAACAGGTTATAGTAGGTTGTTCAATTGGCTTGATTTCATGTCACATATGTCATCACCAAATTCTTGCAACCTGGATGGAAACAAAATAGTCACGTTTTGCACATTTTTTGTTCTTCGGCTAGACAATATCTAATTCATAGTTTGAACATATGTCCTTGGTATTCACAAAAATCCTCATGAAAAAGAAACACTTGTGCAAGCTGCTGAAATATTTTGCTTTATCAGGCAAGGGCTTGGCAAATATCATGATTCTCAATATTTCAGGATAACATAATCTAAGACAATAGAAATGCACTCCAACCTTAGATTCCATAATTATTTTCTTTTTTTAACGGAATATACCATTTTACCTCTACATAGATGCATATCATCAAGATAACTTATTGATTAAAGCTAGTGTAGATCATGGGTGGGCTGAGAATACATTATGGAATTGTATCATTCTAGTAAAGTCACTGCATATGTACATTTCACATATGATAATTGTCACTTGTAGACAGCTCATGATGCATAATTGCTTGTCTAGATAATGGAAATAGATTGTGCAATTTTAACATACAACAATAGCAGATTGTCCACGGTATATAATTAATGAGCTTGCTACAGCTTACACAATGATACAAGTATACTGCATGGTTATCTTTAACACAATGGTATAACAATAGCCTTTGACAAACGGCCAATATGATCAATTCCCATAGCATGCAATTCATGTCAGGGTACTGTCATGAAACTTACACAGCATCCATTAGTTGGGGGGACTTTGAGAGGAGAAAGGTATCTAATTAGTATTCGCTACATGATTGGCACGATGATAAACTAATAATGACACTGAATGGATGATATTAATCGAAGGAGACAGGTGGTAATGAATAAATCAAACTCATTACACCATCTGCAGCATGTAGGAAATAACAGATTGCGTAATATATCCCGTAATAAGCATTCTTGTATAGATGCTGAACATGCAGGCTTTGACAATTAAGTAGCAGAATAGAAATAGAAGTAGAATGCCCCTTAATCCAATGCCCCAAACCTGATCAATGATCAGTGTTGATAATTGTATATAATTATGTCAAAGAATAGCTATGATTGTCTGTTGGTATTACACCTATTTTGACCTTTTGCACAAGATATATCATATTAAAAAAAGGGTTGAGAGCAAAAACATAGACATCAAACATTTAAAATGACATATGAAAATTGGCCAGTACAAAGGGAAAAGCTGCAGTTTTATGGCGATAATCATAAGTCTTTATCCAATGAAACGTTAGCTTGCAAATTACCTTGGGATTTCATACAACGAACTAGATGGAATTTTGACTGCGCGCAGTCGAAAATGATGCCTCCGCCATAGAGCAATTTAAACAAGTTTGGAGTTTAAATCTCCAGTGGTTCTTGAGATATCATGATAACAATCTCAATGTATGGAATTTCATAAGTTGACCTCTGTGACCCTTGACCTTTGACCTACGTGCTCCAAAATCTAATCAGATTGTCTTCCTATGGTGATACACACTATCCTTAAGTTTGAAGTTTAAATCTCCAGTGGTTCTTGAGATATTATGATAACAATCTCAATGTATGGAATTTCATAAGTTGACCTCTGTGACCCTTGACCTTTGACCTACGTGCTCCAAAATCTAATCAGATCGTCTTCCTATGGTGATACATACTATCCTTAAGTTTGAAGTTTTTACATCTCCAGTGGTTCTTGAGATATCATGATAACAATCTCAATGTATGGAATTTCATAAGTTGACCTCTATGACCCTTGACCTTTGACCTACGTGCTCCAAAATGTAATCAGATTGTTTTCCTATAGTGATACACACTATCACTAAGTTTGAAGTTTAAATCTCCAGTGGTTCTTGAGATATCATGATAACAATCTCAATGTATGGAATTTCATAAGTTGACCTCTGTGACCCTTGACCTTTGACATACATGCTCCAAAATCTAATCAGATCGTCTTCCTATGGTGATACATACTATCCTTAAGTTTGAAGTTTAAATCTCAAATGGTTCTTGAGATATCGCGCTAACAAACTCAATACAAGGAATTTCATAAGTTGACCTCTGTGACCTGTGACCTTTGACCTACGTACTCCAAAATCTAATCAGATCGTCTTCCTATGGTGATAAATACTATTCCCGAGTCTTAAGTTAATATCTTAAATGGTTCTTGAGATATTGTGATAACGGTCAAACGGGACGGACGTACGGACGTACAGACGGACGTACGGACGGACGTACGGACGTACGGACGTACGGACGGACAACCCGAAAACATGATGCCTCCGGCACCACCTTCGGTGGCGGAGGCATAAAAAGGTTGTCAAATGTTAAGTCTGAAACACTTATACAATAAACCTTGATAGGCTTCGGAATTATGGTGCGTGCATATAGATTATGGTGAAGATATGACATGGTGTATGGTGGCAAACTAATCAATACATGGACTAGTGCAATCACATTCTAAGGTTTCATCCCGGCCTGCTATATTTATGAATATATGTTTTAATACAAAGGGGGCAAGATTATGCTTGGCACAGGTTGATTACGACCTCTATCGTTAGGTATTCATTGAATACATGATATTCATTATGCAAATACACTCACTTTTATACAGGGCAATTTCTTTCAACAGTAATAAAATAACATGATCCAAATAAACATGAAAGCCAAAAGTCATTACAATATCTTCAATTGAACATATTGGTTATCATTACGAGCCTAAGCAGATAATCCTTGTCACAAAGCTGTTGAATTGCACAATTTTAAGGGGTTAATATCCCAATCAGAAAGCATGGGTTAATGCACAAGCTCTATTTAAATTACTGTACTAATATTCCTATGAACACTTTTTACAAACTGTATACACAATTCTCGATCACCAAATGCCTGTCATGAAATGTAAGGACATATTGAGACAGAATGCTCCATGCAAACGAAACTGAGATATGATCCCTCATTTACAAAGAAATATAAAGAAATTATGATAAATGGTTTGACTACATTACAATGCTAATATCACCAAATATAACATTGTGGGGGAAACTTTTTCTATACTGAAATATTGTTTACAATCAAGCTTATATTCCTATTAAATACCATAAAACTGGGTCTAATACTTGTTGTGTGGAACGTCCTCTGCAGTTAAGAGTGTTAACAGAGTTTGATAGAGCAATTATTCAATTCCACATTGTTTGTAATGACTCTAGGACCAAACTGTAATTGATAAACATGCTATGAGTTATCATACACGACGTGAAATCCAGAATATCTCCAGGAGCGACTTTTCTATTCTTGTATGATAAAAACTTCATCTCAGCAAACCTGTAAATATTTCACATTATATCAATGTGTCAACTCATTTAAGATAATTTAGTTTAACAAAGCACATCTTCCTTTGGATGTAGGACCAGGACTACTCAGCCTTGGTCTAGGTCTACAACGGAATGATATCAGATTACCAATTCCACACATTCAGATTCTTATTTTGAAAAGTGCACAGAGAGACTTCTGTCCAACTCTGTAAGCGCTCATAGATGTAAACATTTACATCAAGCGTCCTACAGGCCAGAAATATTTCAAGAGAATCTATTCAATTTGAAACAAATAGTCTTGACTTCTGTTTTTCATGCAAGTACTTCATAACAAGCTCATGACACAGGAATGAATAATGTGCATGTAAAGATATTATATCAGCATTATTATCACTACATGACGTTAAAAAATGATTCATGCTTTTATTGATGTCTTTTTTAAAGGACTGAGTAAACCTGTATCTAAGGGAGTATAGAAGTCCATACTTTATCTCAAAACATTGTAGAGCTATGAATAATTTTACAAGGTAATTTTTTTTTCTAGGATAATTTTTAAAAATCACTTCATACTAGAATTCTGCTTTTTGTTTGATCTGATTTGACTTAAAGAAAGTTTCACAATAATTTGTTTTGTCCTGTTGCACATGACTTTATCACTGTTGCATGATTCTTCGCAGAATAGGTCAATGACCCTTTGATAAAGCAATAACATTACTGCTACGGTTAAACAAATTATCAAAGGTTTACCTCTGACATCACAATGGGCTTCCATTCTTTCTACGCTATGAACTGAATATGGGCTAATCCTTATTCAGTTGTTATGAATATATTTCATGATTTTCTTAGAAAGCAAAGCTTTCAATTTAAGTACCTTATTGATACATGTATGCTTACAATGCACTATGTACCACATCACATTTAGCTATACTTTATGACATTTTTTAAAAGCCATTTTTTCGATTTTAATCTACCACAATCATTCTGTGATGAGTGGAATACCATTCATCTTATTCTTCACGCACAAACAAACTGTACATAGTTTATGTATTTTAGGCATTTCATGCCATTATCTTTTAAACATACTTTGGTTTCTTTATACAATTACATTATTTTTTACAACAAACAATACAGAAAAAGAAAAGTAACAGACATTGCATAAAGTATCTTGGACACTTTTGTGAATAGAAAAAGCTAAATCTTCTATCTAAGTGGATTGAACATTCATATACTCTCATTCAAGGATGGTCATCAGAGAGCCATTACAACTCTACCTTGTACATGAAGAAGTTTTCATCTTTCATTTGAACGATGCTCCTGCAAGCAGGCTGCGAGATCTCAATCTTGGCTTTGGAGAGTTCTTGATGCTTGGTGAGCTCCCAGTCCCGTAGAGATAAGTAGTCGTAAGTTGGAATAACGGTGATCTCTGCCTCTGCATCTTCCCATTTCATCTTACCTTCCAGGAGCGCATCAAGAACAGCTACCGCAGGTTGGTTCCTTGCCTTGTCATTGGCACTGATGACGTAGTTCTTGGCCCTGACTCGTCTGAAGAACTCTGAGTTGATACTATCCGCACTGGCATGGTTAGGTATGTAGGCAAGGTCTAGATAAACGGCAGGCCCACTGGCTGGAATGCTTGCTACTTTAGAAGGCTGGGCTGACTTGGCCGTAGCTTTCTTTACACCATTTGACTTGGCATCTCCTCTAGAGGAAGGCGCTGATTTGGTTGGCCTATCACTTGTTTTCTTGGAGTCTCCGGTTTTACTCGCTCCCGAGGTTGGCCTTCCGGCAGTTGATGGACGTGAAGCTGGTTGCTTAGCCCCTGGTCTGCTTGTTGGCGTTGATGCAAGAGTGCTAGTCTTCTTCTGAGTTGTAGTCTTTGATGAGACTCCATTTACTTTCTTTGATGGACCATCTGCACTTGCCGATGATTCCTGTTGACTGCTCCTAGATGCCACAGAAGATGACTTCTTCTCAGTCCCTCTACTGGATGAAGGCGGTGATCTTGACTTCATAGGCGGCTTCCTCTCTGCTGGAGTTTTTTTCTCAGCTGCAGTCTTTTTCTCACCGGGAGTCTTCTTATCAGCTGGTTTCTTTTCTGTAGTTTTCTTTTCTATGAGTGATTTTCTGACTGTTGACTTTGTATCGGAAGGAGTTTTCTTCTCAGAGACAGCCTTCTTGACAGAGGGAGTCACGGAAGTCTTTGCACTTGTCTTTTTCTCTGTCGTTTTCGATGATAATGGGCTTCTAGTTGCAGTCTTCGTCTTAGAATCAGAAGCCTTTGTCTTATCAGTTGCTTTCTTTGTCTTGTCTTTATCTTTCAAGTTCTTGCTTGATGACTTGACTGGTGATGGTGTACGCTTCCCACTGGACTCACTTGAGCTTTTGGTCGATTTAGTAACAGAGGAGACAGATGAACTTCCTAAGAGCACTGCTGTACTTTGAGTTTGCTGTTCTGGTTGTACTGTTGGTGATTCAGGAACATTGCCCAGGCTCTCTTGCAGGAGGTCTGGTTCTGTGAGTACTGTATCTGGTTCTTGTGACTCTTGTAGTTTTGGTTCTTCAATTGGTGGAGAAGAATGGTCAGGAATCACTGGTTCATCAGATATTATTGGTTCAACAGCCGGTTCAGGTTTCACTTCAACTTCTACCTCCGGCGTAATTACGCTATCCTCCCTCATGTCTGCCAGCACAATTGGTGGAGAAGAATGATCAGGAATCATTGGTTCATCAGATATTATTGGTTCAACAGCCGGTTCAGGTTTCACTTCAACTTCTACCTCCGGCGTAATTACGCTATCCTCCCTCATGTCTGCCAGCAGATTGGCTCCACCTACGTCCACAGCAGGAGCTAAGGTTGCTTCAAGCATAAGGCTTCCCTCCGGTTCTAATTCCTGTTGTTCCTCAACTTGTACACTAACTTCTTCCTCAATCACAGGAGGAATGTCAACATCTGAAGCAGCTTCATTCTGCAGATCCTCTAAAGAATCAGAGGCATTCTGCTCCAAAGAATCTGAAATGGTTGGCTCTGTGACAGAAACCACTTCTTCTTTTACCTCACTATCTTCAATCACATACGATTCTTCAACAGCTGGAATGTCCTCTGGCACTGCATCAACATCTGTTCCAAAGTCTTCTTGTGCATCCGGAAAAGTGTCCTGTTGAACTACATCATCTTGCATCAAGTCTTCACTGAGCATTTGGTCCCTTTCAACAACTCCTACTGCAGCACCAACAACCTCTTGAACGATTTCTTGAGCAGATTCTTGGATAAGAGCATCATCTACTTCAGTTTGTTCTGGTTGCCCAAAGACCTCATGTGCATCATTTGTCTTATCATCATGGCTCTGCCTTACTTCCTCATCTTCTTCCTGTTGTTCTGGTTGCCCAAAGACCTCATGTGCATCATTTGTCTTATCATCATGGCTCTGTCTTACTTCCTCATCTTCTTCCGGTTGTTCTGGTTGCCCAAAGACCTCATGTGCATCATTTGTCTTATCATCATGGCTCTGTCTTACTTCCTCATCTTCTTCCGGTTGTTCTGGTTGCCCAAAGACCTCATGTGCATCATTTGTCTTATCATCATGGCTCTGTCTTACTTCCTCATCTTCTTCCGGTTGTTCTGGTTTCCCAAAGACCTCATGTGCATCATTTGTCTTATCATCATGGCTCTGTCTTACTTCCTCATCTTCTTCCGGTTGTTCTGGTTGCCCAAAGACCTCACGTGCATCATTTGTCTTATCATCATGGCTCTGTCTTACTTCCACTACTTCATCTTCTTCAGGTTGTTCTGATTGCCCATAGACTTCCGCTGCAACATTGATATCTTGGTCATGGATCTGTTCTACTTCAACAGCACCACTAAAGTCCATATTGAATTCCTCTGCAGGTGCTTGATTGGGAGAGACGTCTGCTTCAGTCTCTTGCCGAACACCCATTGTAAAATCATCAAGGTCAGTTTCTTGTAAATTGACTTCCTCCTGCACTGCAGATTCCTCTGAGTATTTCATTTCTGATTCAACTTCATCCAAATTGGTTTCCTGGACTACCTCTTGGCCTTCTGCTTCCTCATCTAGATCTCTTTCTTTGATTGCTTCATCCAGATCAGTCTCCTTGGTGATCTCTTCATCAAGAACGTTCTGTTCATCAACCATGCCCGCTTCATCTCCAAAATCTAGCGGAGCTGCAAATTCAGGTGGTGCTGAGAATTCAGGAGGTGCTGAGAATTCAGGAGGTGCTGCAAATTCAGGAGGTGCAGCAAATTCGCTTTCTATTACATGACTTTCTTCCGCAAGGACTTGTTGATCTGCTTCAGGTTCGGTAGCAGGTTCCCTGGAGTATGTGGTATCCTCCCCAACGTCACGTTCTTGCTCTGCCTCGGGTGCATTACTTAATAAGTATGGATCATCAGTCTCTACATGCAGAGGATCTTTTGGCTCCATGTCAGCCTGGGAGGTAAATTCTGCTTCTGGCAAGGAAGAGTCCATCTTGGTTTTCTCTTCTTCTTCTTCCACATTGCGAAAATACTGCATTAATTCTGGTTGTGGATCTGATACATCTTCAGCATCATCCTCTAGGAGATTTGGCTTAACTTCAATCTCAGATGCCTGGGAGATTTCTTCAGATGACTCATCCAGCTCACAGCTTGCTTCAAGCGCACCGTGCTGGCCAATATTATCATCAGCATCTCGGGCTTCTGAAACCATTTCTGCTGGTTCTGTGACCTGTATCTCAGGAGAGCCCAAAAGGACATCTTGAGCAGGGGAAGATTCTACTGTGGTATCTGCTGAAAGCTCAATGGTAGGCTCCCATGGATGTGGCTGGTCACTTGGTGATGATGCATCTTCCATGTCTACCCCTGATGATGTCTGTTCTGATTGAATCTCAGGTAATTCACTAACAGGTGGCCCATAATCAGCTGCAGGAAAGTCCTCTTTTGCTGGATCACTGGGTGGCTCTGGCTGGTCTGGGGTATTCCCTACAGTCCCATGACCTGATGAAAATCCATCAGAGTCCTCATCCATGCCATACTCTACCATGTCTGCAGGAGTTATCTCACCAGAGGCAAGTCTTTCTGGGGAACCTCTACCCTGAAGTCTGCTTGTGTCAATCTTTGTCAATCCTGGATGTGTAGGGTTGAAGTTAACATCGCTCTCAATTCCCTGTTGACTCTCAGGTAGCTGACTGTCACCAGAAGCTACAAAGGCATCATCTCCATGCCCAGATGCCATGCCAGCTACATCACCATTAACTCCATTTTGCTCATAGTCATCTTCAGGGGGAGGAGTGTTACAGTGAACACCATCCTCACAACGATTGTTATCCACATTATCGCTACCCTTAACTCCATCAAAATTGAATTTCACTGGATGTTGGTTCAAGTTAAAGTTAGCAGCATCATCTTCATTGATATCTTTCTCTGGTGGTGGTGTGTTACAATGTATACCATCGGTGCAGACATTGTCTGGTGGTGGCGTGTTACAATGTATACCATCGGTGCAGACATTGTCTGGTGGTGGCGTGTTACAATGTATACCATCGGTGCAGACATTGTCTGGTGGTGGCGTGTTACAATGTAAACCATCGGTGCAGACATTGTCTGGTGGTGGCGTGTTGCAATGTATACCATCGGTGCAGACATTGTCTGGTGGTGGCGTGTTGCAATGTATTCCATCGGTGCAGACATTGTCTGGTGGTGGCGTGTTGCAATGTATACCATCGGTGCAGACATTGTCTGGTGGTGGCGTGTTGCAATGTATTCCATCGGTGCAGACATTGTCTGGTGGTGGCGTGTTGCAATGTATACCATCGGTGCAAACATTGTCTGGTGGTGGCGTGTTACAATGTATACCATCAGTGCATACATTAGCTGGTGGCGGTGTGTTACAATGTACGCCATCAGTGCATACGTTCCCTGGAGGGGGTGTATTACAATGTACACCATCGGTGCAGACCCCTGAAGGGGACGGAGGGGGTGTGTTACAATGAACACCGTCTGTGCATGCATTGGCTTCTTTCATTTGAGACGTCTTTCCATTGACAGAGCCATTGACTGCTCCACTTCCATTAGCTGCTGCCTTCTTCATTGCTGTCACATCTTTCTTCTTCATTGCTGTTATCTTCCCTGAACTGGCTTGTACAGCATCTGGGAACTTTAAGAACTCAAGATGCTTGACTCTATCTAGCCCTTCTATGATCTTGCTCTGAGGGGCATTCCCGGGGAAGAGTACCCTGACGATGTTCTCATGAGGACTTGCAGGCTGCCATACCATCAGAGCACAGATGGAGCAAGCATTGGGAAGGGTCACTTCTGATTCCTTGCCATTCACCTTCACTCCTGTCTTCACCTTGCCAAATGCCTTTCCTGCACTCCATTGCTGCAGGAAATCCTTCAACTCCTTGCTATCCTGGGTAGGGGATAAGATGTACATGTCTAGCTTCCCTATGCCTACCTTAAGATAGAGTGTGATGGGTTTGATTTCCTTGCCACCGTTTGCTGTGCAGGGGAACGGCTTAATGGACAGCTGCTGTAGTAATTTTGTGGTCTTGTTTCCTTGACTGACTGTCTTCAAGACGAGACTCTTTGGCGATTGCTTGTTGTCAGGAGCATTCATGTAGACGACACCAACTTCTGGTGAGTTGCACTTGATCTGCCAATCTTCATAGCCCTCTGCGCCTATCTCAGGGCCCTCGAGCTGCTTCTCAGCGATCTTCCTCTTGAGCAGACTGTTGATACCAATGACAGTGTCGGGACGAGTATGGGGTAGGATCACAGCATCCACCCTGTGCAGATGCTTGGCGAACTTCCAGAAGCAACTCTTGATGCTATAGCCTCCACCAACAAAGAGACTGAAGTCACTGACTGCAAAGAAGGCACAGTCACCCTTAGCTGCAGGGAAGATGAGGACAGTAGGCTTGGTAATCTTACACTTGATGCCTACACCCATGGTTGGTGGTTCCAGCAGATCAAAGGGCGATGGCACCTCAATCCTGGACCTGATGGTCTCTAGAAGTATGGATACACCCTCAACTTCATGCTTTGCTTCCTGTAATCACAACAAAAGAGTTCAAATAATATCAGCATTTCATTTCAAACTGAGCTCTCAATGATTATACATGAACATAAAACTTTATAAGGATAGACCCATAGACATGTATATATATCCAATAAAATAATTCTGAACTGTTGATAAGTTACTTTTAATTTCAAAAGCAAATCAGTGCAAAAGATTGATCCAAATGTCAGCAATGGATGCAATAGATCAACCAAATGCACTGTTTATTGATCATTCTTCAAAAACATCAATTACGATAAAGAAAAGAGTCAACATTAAAGTCAGAAACAGAGGAGGGAGAGACCAAAATATGTAGAAATTAATACTGAAAAATAATTCCAAAAACACATTTATAGATTTTGGAAATGCCCCCACAATACCGAACATCATATTACGTACACAATTATTATGTAAGATGAGCACAAGGTAATTTTTATTTTCTGGAAACCATAATGAGCCATACAGGCTAGCTATTAAATCAAGGCCTCCCTTGTTTGTTGTTTGTTTGTAGTCAAAGATACTGTTCGAAATCTGGCAATCATTTAACAAAAAATGATCATAAATTATAACATTCTAACAAAATTACAACCACATATTTACATGTGAATGTTCAATGCTTGCTTTTGTCATTGGGGAAGCGTTTGTCGTGGCAGAGCTATTTAAAAATACATGAAGCTTTCTCTCACCTGAGGGTTGATAGCTAGATTGAGGCTCTTACTAAATGGTTCCTTAGTAACGGCTGCAGTGGACCAATGACATCCAGAGAGACACAATGTTTGCTTCTCATCCTGGGAGGCCTGGGAAGAGAGAAAGAGAGAGAGAGAGGTCAATAACATAAATATATTTTAAAAAAACAGCAACAGAGGAGTCAGAAATATAACAAAAAATGGACATAGACCGAGATGCAGTATTAAGAGAATGGAGATGCTCAGACAGGGATTGAGAGACACAGAGAGAGGGGGAGAGGGAGAGAGAGAGAGAGAGACAGATACAGAGAGACAGACGTACAGAGAGAAAGAGAGAAGATGAGAAAAACTGAAAGAAAAGGTTCATCAATTAGTTTAAAGTAGATCCAGTTTAAATAATCTTTCACCTACATCGTCATCTGAGGCATCCATTTTACTAGCTTTTACTGTATTTATGTTCTGTATTTTCCTCAGGGCTTGAATTTCTGCTTCTATAAACAATTCCAATAAGACTAAAGAGCTTACAATTGAATGATAATGAGAGAAAGACACTTTATTACATACAATAATACACCATGTTTTCATCAATCCACTTTGGAAAACACACTTTGATCCCCCTAAAGTGCCTCAAACATGTGGATCGCAGACTCCTACCGATGTTATGGCAGAGGCTGGAAACTAAACATAATGTCAAATAATGAGACAGGTGTGTGAAAGCTGTTCAGAACATGATTGAGCTAACAAGAAAACAAAAGTTTGGCTGCAATCTTGCCTACATCTTGCCAGGATGTTGTACAAATTTGCTGAACATGTTCGCGTATCCACAGTTCCCACCTGCACACTACAAGATATAGGGTGCGTTCAAGTGATTTTTTAAAGCTAGAATCACAAACATGAATCACAAATCAAAACGCTGTTAAAAAACATGGTTACTGCGGGAGAGCGTTCAAACGGTTTTTCATCAACGCTGATTCTCGCTCATTTCAAGCCCAGCCACTGCTCATCACACTGTGCAGTTTGACCCAGGAGTATATAGGTCAACAATAGGCTGCATACTTTCTGAATTTGTTTACGGTCAACTGTCAGCCAAACCGGAAGCATGCGCAGGCCACGATGATGACGTTATAGAATCCCAATTGAGATATCTGTTCGTTTTAGTGATTCTTAGCGACCCTGATTCTGCAGAATCACGATACAAATTGCATTTTTTTTCAGTTTCTCATGTTTGCGTTTTTAAACACGTTTATTTCTGCGACCGACGAAAATTTGCTTGAAATCACTTGAACGCAACCGTGTTTTAAACTAAACGTCTTTGATAACAGTGTTTCTAGGGTGAAAAGGTGTTGCTTGAACGCACCCATAGATGAAGGTAATGTTTGCTCTCTTTGGGACCATCAAAGCCCATATCATGTTAATCTTTCAAAGAAGTGTGAATTATTTTTGGCACCTCTGCATTGCAAAGGTGACTATGCCAATACCCCAGATTGTGAGTTACTCTGGTCACATCTTGGAGGTACAAAGATCGTGATTATATTCCCCTTTGATATGAATCAATGTGAAATTCAAATATTGATGTTTCTTTCTTTCTGATCAGACAAAACAAAGTCTGCACCTTGGATCCGGTTAGATTATACTTTTATTCCTTGAATAAACAGCCAAGAAACTGAGCAAACAAGACCATTATGGACTCCCCAATTACCGACCATGAAATTGGGCCACAATGAATCATTCATATGAAGCACAATGACGAAAATCAATAACAGCATTAAGAACTGAAATATATCTCAATTGAAAATCAATCCCTATAAAGTCTCATTTTGAAGCACATGAGCAAATAATAATTTTGAAGCCTTTCCATAAATATATGGAATATTTGTCTGACTAATCATCCTTAGATCACTTCAAACTTACTAAGTTTACCTACTAACGTATCTTTATTATTATTTCATTGCAGCATTTTTTAATGTGAATGTAAGGGAGAGGGTGGCTAAAGTCAATCCCTCACAATCTACCTTCACTGCTCACCTTTTTCAGTATTAGGGACTTTTAGATTTGCGTGGATTGATACGTGTGACGTCCATTCAAGGCAGTGCATTAAAATGACATCGATTGTAGCATAGACCTATTGTCTTCGTGCGAATCTAAAAGTCCCTAATATCATCTGAACCAGATAATACTGGACTTTGTCAACTCGGCCTTGCAATAAAATGTAGGTGAGCACAAATCAAAGAGGGGTCTTCTTTTATCCTGAGGGCTCCCCTAATGTTACCAATTCCATAACACATACACCTAGCAAAACTTTGTCAGTCTTGGGTGGCATCAGGAGCATCTATAGAACACAATCATCTTCATTTCCATCTTAAACCCAATTGCAAGACTAACCTACTCCTATATCCTTGACAAAATAAAGCACAGAGCCATGGAACCAAGAGTAAATTTTAGAGTACATTTCTGAATAGGCCTGTCCTCATCAGCTCGAGATTGCCAAATATCCCGCTATTTGAACTATCCCGATCGCAAATTATCCAGTTAATTTGCGTCTTCATCAGCCCGAAGTTGCAATTAGCGGGATATTTGGTCGAGATAATCATCCCAAGATATCTCGGGCTAGTTTGCAAAATATCCGCTATGTGTCTGTGCATCTTCACCAGCCAGAAGACTCGCACTATGCATGAATGCTGAGCAAAATATCTAGAGCTAATTTCTCGAACTTGAGTTTTAGTTTCAAGGTCAAGTCTTGATCTGACAGAATTTTTAACTTCGGGATTATTTCCCAAATCAGAAATAGCTGGCTATTTGGCAATCTCTAGCTGATGAACACAGGCCTAATGAGAACGGTTTGTGACTGGCAGCTACATGAATGTAATAGTGTAACTTTAAGGTTATTATCTTTATAATTAGAAAGAGGGAGGGCCGGGACCATGCACTTAGACTTCTAACTCCTACGAGATCAATACCTTGAGCAGTGCGGCATCCACATCAGGCTCACAGAAGACCTCCGAGACATCATGAAGCGTATAGGTGTCATCATGGAGGACCCAGTCACCGGTACCTTCAAGAGAGTGTCCTCCAAAGGAGACATGCTTGTTGACTGAAGGGTGGGCCAGGAGGCTACGTAGCTCCTGAGAGAGATACTCCGATGTAGGGTTGATGAGGACTACTATACCAAGATGGGCTCCACAATAACCAAAGCTGACATGGACTGAAAAGAGGAGGAGGGAAATGAAAATGGAAATTGGAATAAGTCATCAAAGTCAAATCATCAAATATACCTAATACCATTTTTTAAATAAAGAATAATAGTTGCCTGTTCTGGTAAACAGCTCATCTGTAATCAATATTACCTAGGAAAACCGTCTGCCAGAAGGGTTAATATAAGGGTGCATCGGGACGCAGTATAGCTTGACGATGTGTCCATGTGCACTCATATGGCTGGTGCTTTGCTGTAAATGTTTTATTCTCATATATAGGTCTTTATAATCTGCTTCTTGTATATATTTGTTTTCCCTTTAATGTTGTTTTGTTGATTTTTCTAATTTCTTGATGTCATGGTTGGTTCCCCAACCACAAGTTTGTATTCAAACTTCTTTAGGGGCTCCAAACCCATTTTTTTATTTCCATTAATTATTGCATATGTATTTTTATGGTTGAAATAAATCAAATAGAATTTAATTGAATTTAGAATAGACCATTTTGGTAATGCAATCAAATTTAATGCATAAATGTTGTTAAGTGCCACATTACAAATTATTTCGTCGCTGTTTTCATGAAGTGACGGTAGTGAAAAAAAGGACGATTTCATTAACCTGTTATGAAAAATTGTATTTGAAAAGTCAGAAAGTAAATTGCATTCATTAATTGTTGACTATTGAAATACAATCATTTGTAATGAGGCACTTAAAAATGTGTGCATTAAATTTGATTACATTGCGAAAATGGTCTATTACAGTGAAGAGGTAGCGAGATTTGAAATGATTACCGGTCATCAACAAAAAGAGTGTTAATGGATAATTAGTTTAAAACACAAAGAGGAAACTACAAAAGGATCTAGACAGCCGCATTCATTTGTTATCCTTTATAATGGCACTATCAGCACATGGGTCCCGCAGCTTTAATGACTGACTATGGAGAAGAGATGCATCATATTAATTTTGCAATGCTTTCATTTCGTTGCCGGATGCCTGAAAGCTTTTCACTGCAAAATACATGTCTCTCTCAGCTAGACATGCAGTGGCTAAGTGGATGTTGCAGCATAACCTCATTAAGACCCCTTCCTGTGAAACATTTCAAAGAAAACAGGCATGTTTGGTTTTCCTGTCACAGTTCATTATCATCAAACATGCATCAAACAAGTCATAAAATAAGATCTTAATCAGCAGAGATACCTTGGGATCATGAATTTCTTTTTCCATTTCAATTAAATTTCTTTAGAGGATGTGCTCATTCTTTTGAATTATTTCTGCTGAACATCATATTTGGGTCAAAGCTAATGTCACAGCTCTATCCTAAGAAAATGATTTGGGGAATCTGAACACAAACTGTACTATAGGTTAAATTTCTGTATATTTTTGTCAACATAGAGTTGTTGTTTTAGTTAGATCTTAGATATGAACTATGTAGCCATGAAATTGCTTTTCTCTTAACAAATACAAATCATCTCTGGGAGCTATAAGAGTGTTAAATGTATGTAAACAATTTAAATAACCTAGATGGTATAAGTTCATGCCTTTAATACTTGCAGACACCAGCCTTATGGTGTAAAATTACGTTTGTGACATAGCCCTATACCTCTGTAATAAGTATTCCCACCTTCGTAACTACCAAGGTTATATTACATTGAAATGTTGAATCGTTCAATCAAAATGAATAAAGATCAAGCAAGCCTCCAGACATTTTCCTCCTACTCCCTTGCATCATGGAGGCCCCCATCCATCTCATCACTCTACACCCCCATCATCACTAGAACGGAAATGAAGGATAATGGGAGGTAATCATGAGGGCTATCAGCTCTTAGACATCATATTCAAAGAAAAATAATAATAATGACCACCTAAACCTCCCTTCTATATTAAAGGCGACCATTGCTAGACACTTGACTAGTTTCCAATTAGCACCTGCATGGAGCACACAAAAGGGAAATTTTATAGGTCAGGACTACTGAATAGGCACATAAACCGATTCAGTCTGACACTATCTCCCTCCACCGCCACCCCCCATCCCCCCCCCCCCCCCCCCCCCAACATCCCACCTAACCACATACATTTTTTACATGAACCACATAATTGTTAGAAATCCATGTATGAGCAAACAGCCTGTCTAAAATATGTACTGCCCCCACTATTTAGGTCATGGCAACACCCATTTATAAACAAGCTAAAACTAAAACATTTTTTTGTAATGGAATGAAAAAAAAGGAATCGATGTCATAATACTTAAATAGTGTGTGTTTTTTTTAGAGAGAGAGATATTTAAACTATTATGACGATGAACATATTCATCAACCTTCTACCATAAATTGTTTCTAGATCTGATAATGAAATCAAGTTCATGTAAACATTTGATATCAGAAAAATGTTTTCATTCAGTTGTTTAGAGAATCCGCCCTATATTATCTTCCACCCCATATATACCAAAACAGTAGTTTAGGTTTACCTGATACATATTTACACAACTCTCTTTATAGTGAGGAGACATAAAACAGTGATATCAATTTCACCATTGTTATTGATTCAGACTGATCTATTTTCATGTGTTTATTCTTTCATTTCTTTGCACACTACTCGATCTAGCATATAATGTTTCAGACTTCATTTCAACCATTTTCATGATTAGACGTGGTTTGTGTATCGTTGATGATGTGAACATACGATCTATTCAACGAGCCAACTGGATTGAGAGTCAGCCGCAGCGGCCATCTCATTAGCTTGGCCACGTCACACATTCGCACATCCCAATGCTCAATGCCATTACAGCATGGCACCATTCATCTAATGGCACCCAACATACAGTATTCATCGGATGCATGCTACATGAATGTGCAAGGATACATTCACGTTTATGTGTGGATCTATAACATAGACAGAAGTTGACTTTCTCCACAGAAGATATTGGGAAACACTGCTATTTTGGGGAATTGCCATTTGGTCTACAACCAGTTCGTCTACTACCCAATTAGTCTATTCCCATCTGGTCTACACCCAGCCCCTCTACTATCCACATGGTCTAATAATCATTTTGTCTACTACCCAATTACTCTATTCCAATATGGTCTATCACCCTACTATTCATAAGGTCTAATAATCATTTGGTCTACTTATCATTTGGTCTAATCTCCAATTGGTCTAATCTCCAATTAGTCTAATCTCCAATTAATCTAATCTCCAATTAGTCGACTACCCATTTGGTCTATTGTTCATTTAGTCTAGTAACCATTTGGTCTAATTCCTGTTTTGTCTAATGCCCATTTGGTCTACTATCCATAAGGTCCAATAATCGTTTATTTATTATCATTATTTTGTGATTAAATTATTTTCAGACCATATATAAGATAGTAAACAAAATGGGTATTACACAAACTGGGAATTAGATGGGCTGGAAAGTAGATATAGTAGACAGGTCTTACCACATGGGAATAGACCAATTGGGAAGTAGACAAACTGTTTGTAGACCAAACACCAATAAACCGCTACATGCAGTTTAAAATCAATCAAACTTCTAACCGAATTCGCATCTGGAAATGTGTTGAGAAATCTTAAGAACATAGACAGCGACAAAGACACTGCACTTTTTTTCCTGTCTCTCTCATCCTCTTACTATAAGGAAAGACAATGAATGAACTGATGGTGAACCTGATCTGTCCTCGTTTCAATGGAGATGATAAGATATCAAGTTAATGTTATGAACATCAGCTTTACTCTCTAATTACAGGGTACACCAGTCTTATAACGGAAGGGAGTAAAACTTTAAAGATAAAGTTGAGTTTTGGTCATGCGATTGCACAGTGAAAGAAAAGGTGTGGAATCGATCAGAAAAGGTTGTATTGGTGTGCAATGCAAGGTTCTGGAATCATCAAAATGATTTTAAAAATTGGCCCAGTTTTGGTAAAGTTACAAGCACTGTACACAGAAAGATGTTTATGGAACTACACAAACATGTGGCATACAAATCTGTTCCCATATGTATGCTGTTAGATACATGCCATATTTAGAATATGAAGGCATTTGTAGAGCCATGCTTTTCAGGGAACATGTTTTATCTGATGCTCTTCCACACTTAGAACAATGATAACGCTCACAAATTATTGTTCACCTCTTCCCAGAACTCAACCTTCTCTTTTAAGTAAGATGCAGGCATACCCCTATCATAGCAGCACACAACAGAGTGTATTGGTAGAAAGGATCATTATTTTTTATATTATGTTGTTTGACTGAGAATTGTTGTAGTCTGAGAATAGGAAGAACGCTAGACTGAGGTTACATACCAGTAAACCTTAAAAAGTCAATACAGGAAATTTGTTTTGAATGAAGATTCCCATAACATTCTGATTTTTAATACCGTAAAATTCTTTTGAAATTACACCCATTATTTCTTAAAGTGCAACCCATGTAATAAGTTCATTTGTATAAAAGCAGGAAAAAAAAAGGTTAAAAAGAAAAGATAAACATAAGGAAAAACAGAAGGGTCCTCTAAAGAAGGGTCCTCTCAATAGGTCCTCTACAGGGGAAAGAACCCCCCCCCCCCCCTGAGTCATACATTTTTGAAAATTTGAAATTGTAGTAATTTTGTGTGTTGGAACAAATGGGAAAGTTGTCCCCACTTCATCACAGAGACATAACCGATACAGCTACAATGTAATTTGAAGAGCCCATACCTATAGTGAATGCAACTTTCAAAATAATCATAACTTCCTCATTTTTTGTCTGCTTTCATTCAAACTTTCACCAGTCTACTTTTCTGTTGTTTCTGCTTTCCTCTAGAGTAGTTTACAATCAAGGTTGAATTTCCTTTTACTTTTTTTCTTCAATTACTCTCAATGTGAGTGCACTATTATTACCCAGAGTCTGATTAAATAAATCCTCCATCAATGTATGCTACTATTATTTGAGTTTCGACTTGGTTCAGTTCACAGTGTCTCAAAAACAAATATTTCAGTAATACCCTGAATTTGGAGAGATATTTGTGTACATTACATTCTATCTGGTTGCTATCAAAGAGGTCAGAAAGACAAATGAAATCATCACAGATATCCATCTATCATTTTTTGTAATTAAATATTTGTAAACTACATCTAACCTTCCCAAAGCTCAGAGTTACAAATATACTTTTCTCCATTCTCGAATCAAAGGTGATTATAGTACTTACAAACAAAAACAAAGTATACAAACTGAGCTATCCAAATAAAATAAAAAATTCTTTATTAAAATGAGGACAAGGTGAGCCATGCTTGACTGACAGCCTGCATTCTTCTCTATAACAAATCAGTCAATTGGATTTCAAGTGACATCTTCTTTTATGCCTGTCGTCACGGTTGCTCAACCAAGCAAGAAATGCCTGTCGATCAATGAAATACCACAGATATGATTCACAGCAGCTCAATCGCATTAGAGAAAATCCCAGGTGCTGCACATCTGGCAGCCCAGAAAAAAAAAAATTAAAAAACATGTTTATTGTGGTATGCTGCACATTTCATTTGAAGGATCTAGATACTATATGAAAAGAAAGTAAAATCAATATAGGTTATATATAGATGTATAGAATTAAAAGTGTAGTTAAGAAAGTAAAATCAATATAGGTTATATATAGATGTATAGAATTAAAAGTGTAGTTTTCTTTTGGTTGTGATGCAGTATTGCCGGTTTATGCATTTAAAATTTGAACTAAATCTTGCAAAACGGGTCTAGGAGCTTCAAGTTCAACAAGATTTACGATTAAGTAATTACTGAGCTGATATCTAAAATTTAGCCTATATACACTGGGTTTGAATATTGCAGCAAAGACATATGGAACACGTAATCATATCAAATGAAAATGAGTTAATTATAAATGGCTTTCTTGTCTTGAATTATAAAGAATTGCTACTTAATATTTCTCTGCAGTGACATAGTTATGTTTTAATAGTTATTTTCTTCTAATCTAAATAACACCTTACACAATAATTACCCCATCCTTGGAATAAAAATATTAAAGACATTACTAAAAACATAATTTTCTTGTCTCTTCATTTGAACATACAAATGAAAACATGACTGCATGCACGACTCAACAGCCTGATCTGAACATTAAGCATTGCTTTGCTCAACATGATTCATTATTTGCTTTTCCCTCACCTACAATGTTAATTGTATCCAAACAAAAAGGAAGGAGAGAGCAAAGAGTGTGCATGTAGGCATGGCTGAAATAATACACATCTTCCGAAACCCAAATCCAATCTCTTTTTATTTGTGATGTCATGCTTTGGTGGGGTTCCGGGCTCACGATAATATTGATTGTTTGCTATCAAAATAGTCTGGATGAAGGTGTGTACATGTAGAGTATCAGACAATAGCAGAACACCAACAGGGGTTCCCGGCCGGCCATATCTTGCTTTATACAGCTTGCAATATACTGAAACCAGATTCACATCATAGAGGCATTTAATTCTTTATATTAATCAAATCAATATGGCTGATTGATAAGTGACCGCACGACCTCTGTTCTTTTGCTCAAGAAAGCCGCAAGCTTGCTGTACATTGTGCTATAGCCACAGCAAGCACTTTTGTTTTCACACAAATTACATTGATGGCCACGTTAACCTGACAGAAGGCATGAATCTAATTGAGCCGTTGTCTGCCCCGCTCGTCTGATGCAAATGCATTAAGCCAGGCATGCACTCTCATCTATCTATATTTAGCGATGATGTCATTGATGTCATATACACGCTAGACAGCTTCAGACAAACAGCAGCCATGGGCTTAGCACAGAAAGAGAAGAGATGGAGGAGACTGAGAAGAGAGTGGGAGCATGGACCTACTACAAATGGTGGGAGAGAGTGGGAGAGGGTGGGAAAATGAGCAGAGAGAGAGAGAGAGGAGAAGGAGTGGGGGGGAGAGAGGGGGAGAGAGGGAGAGAGAGGGAGAGAGGGGGAGAGAGAGGAGAAAGAGAGGGAGAGATGGGAGGGAGGGAGGGAGAGATGGGAGGGAGGGAGGGAGAGAGGGAGGGAGGGGGACGTAGAAAGAGAGAGAGAGAGAGAGAGGGGAGAGAGAGGGGAAGAGAGAGAGAGAGAGAGAGAGAGAGAAAGAGAGAGGGAGAGAATGTATGCAGAGGGGCGTAAGGAGTGACAAGGATAGAGAAAAGGAGAGATCCATAGAGAAACAAAAATTGCAATGGAGAGAGTGGTAAGGAGAACGAGAGAGAGGGAAAGAGGTATTAGAGTGCATGCTTAGTGGGAAAGACATGAGAAAGAGAAACAGAAAGAGAAAGAAGGGAAAAGCGACAGATGGATAAAGCGTTATGAATACAAGCTATTGAAGCTATAAGAACATATTATGGACAAAAAGGGAGGCTACACTACACTGTAGAGATACTGTGATCATGTTCTTAGTTTCTGAATTTAAATAGCATAAATCGAGATCTAAGTCAGAAAATCAAGGAAATGTTACTATTCATGCACACATCTCATTCAAATTGGAAGCATATGTTACATTATTCCGTTGACATACAACACTTGCATTTCGGTCAACTATTTCAACTTTTCAAGTCATGGTTGTATTTATTATTGACATCTATCCTACTAAATCAGGCATTCCACATTTATCTATTTTTATTTCATACTTTTAATTTGAGACAATATTATGTGAATGTACAGTACCGACTATAATAGACAGAGTATTATCACACACACACACACACAGAGTGACAGTATATGCTATGGATTCGTGTATGTACCCACGTTGGCCTTCTAGGCCTACATTCAAATAACAGGATGTTTATGCCCTACTTTCCTAGGAACTCCCTTTTTATTTTTCAAAATTCATCCCCCACACACAAGAATTCACCTGAAAGGATGATTCATGCAACAGTTGTTGTATGCCAGAACACCCGGTAGTGTTTGTTTACGCTGAAAATCAATTTGGGATTCATTTTCACACAACACTGGTTTAGTGATAAAATCATAAATGCGTAAAAATTGAGCACTGCATGCTTCAATGCAGGGAATGTCGGTTTTATTCATTGGTAGATTGCAAAGACAAAGCTTTCAAAAAGCAATTACTGGTAGAGATAAATGTGGTAAAAAATGAATTATCTCTCTACATGTGACTGATATATGATATGGAAAGTATTCCATGTAAATGTAAATTAGCTTTGACAGATGTCACATGTTCAGAATGCCATGGCTGTTTTTCTTTTGTTTTGATCATGTGCACTGCAACTAATACTGTTTTCACACTGGCAATATTTTGCTTAACCCCATACTATAGGTGGGGTAAAGGGGGGGGGGGGGTCTTAGCCCCACCTATAGTACGGGGTTAAGCCTATTCCACTTTCTGTTCAGACTGGCATTTACCAAAGTGGGCTAAAGTTGGCTAACCCCACCTATAGTACGGGGTTAACTAACCCTGCAAAATAGCAGGGCTAATTACTCTGCAATTGTGGTGTTAACTCCTGCTAACTTTTTCAACTTTGGAGTTCTGCTTCAATCACTAACTTTGGCAGATTTTCATGAATTACTTTCTGAAATGTCTCATGAGTGGCACATCTCATTTCAAAATCATTCTGCCCTATCCCTTATAACCCCTCCCCTATCCCCTATACCCCTCCCCCTCCCACACGTCGCCTGTAACCACCCCTCTAATGGCACATAACATGTCTTCTGCCTAGGGTGAGGTGTTCTTTGTAGATAAAATGAACAGTTAAACGACCTTCTGGCTCTCAACAGATGACGGAAGGAGTATCTCAGGGTTAGAATGTGACCTTTCTCTGGTTAGCTCTTCATAGGTTATCCATCAGGAAACCAGTCGGTTACACACACACACACACACAGACAACATGGAATCTTCATCGGATTCAATGACCTTTAACCTCATTATAAGTGACATCTATTCATGTGACAGGCTACTGCTCTGTTCTGTAGATTGAATGGCAAGGGGGCTCTCTAAATGCATCCTAGGAGATCACACAAGGCCTGTCCTCATCAGATCGAAATTGCCAAATAACCCGCTATTTCTGATTTGGGAAATAAGCCAGAAGTTACAATTGCGTCTTCTTCAGCTTGAGACTTGAAACTCGAGCTAGAGAAATAAGCTCGAGATATTTTGCTCAGCGTTCGTGCATAGTGCGAGTCTTCGGGCTGGTTAAGACGCACCAGACAAATGGCAGGATATTTTGCAAACTAGCCCAAGATATCTTGGGATGATGCAAATTAGAGGGGTTGCTGGGTATAAAGGTCACACACTACTATCTTAAGTAGATAGTAAGATATTACTCACAAAACTTTCTAAACTTGTAAGGATCATCACACAAGATGAATCAGGTATATAATATGTTAATACTTTTTATTCAGAATGGCCCTTTTTTAATTAATTTTTGTATAGGAAAATTGAGGTTTCATCAGAAATTCAGTATATCATTCTCGAGAGAGCTCTACATGCTTCATGAGGTTTCGGCTCTTTCCCGAATTAAAACCTCCCCACTCCCTAATATTCTTCTTATTAGAACTCTGCCGTGTATGACAACAAAATAATAAGGTACAAACCTAGCCCAGTCTTGACTGGATTAGCCTCTGCTACAGATTTGAGGACGTCATTGTAGTCTATTAAATCTCCATCAATATTCCAGTTCTTCAGACCTGTATAAGTGAACAAGAGAAAAAAATAAATGTTATGAGTAAATGGTGTACATTTCAATACAGAATACACCATTGCTACTGATGTTTAAATGTTTAATTTCTTTCAGTACAAACAAATTTTTGAACCCTTATACCCAAAGTAAGTTTTAACAATTAGACTATGGCACATGCACATGTAAAACTTCAATGGTGTCAGGGAGAGGTTTTAGAGGATAATTGGGACAGAAACCCCCCCAAAAGAACAAACCAACAGATCATCTTTCGAGATCCAAGAGAGTACCAACTCTATGCTAAAGGGATTGGGTAACTTTGTCTCAGATTCTGAAACGAAATCCTGGATTTAGTTCATGCTGCAATGATAATTGTAAACCTTAAGGTCACTCAGGAACCCCATGACTTTTACAAGCCGAACACCTGTCTGATTATCAAAATATTTATGATTGGAAATCCAAATTTCATTTTTCGTTTTCCTAACGGTTTTTATAACACTACAGTCTATTGGGGAAAATGAGCATGGTAAATCCGGATTTTGACTTTTTTGAGGCATTTCATGATCATTTTGAAGCACAATTTTTTTTGGGCTTCAACTATACACCATATCACAGACACTGATGACACGTTAGGCCATGCATCTCAAATTTAAATGATGCCTTTAAAGTGTATGAGTTGACTTCCTCAAGGCTCTCAGCAGACAAAACATTCCTCCTCCACTTAACAGTTCCATCACATTATCACCTTATTATTAGATTTCCTTGGTAAAGTCAGACTGTCTCCCCCCCCCCCCACCTCTTTCTCTCTCTTTCTCTGTCTGTATAACTGCCTGTCTGTCTGTCTGTCTGCCTCTCTCTCTCTTTCTGTCGTCTTCTACCATTCTCGAAGATATATTTCCCAATGTCTCTGTGCATAGATTCCGACTCGTTGTCAAGAACATTCTCATTCTCTCTCTCTGTCTTCTATTCTTGAAGACGTATTCCCCATTGTCTCTATAGATGCGTAGATTCCTGATTCATCTTCAAGAACATTCTCTTAACCTTCGTATCTTTTATCCCTGTCAGCAGAAAGCTTCAAATGGCCTTGAACTCATCAGGCTCCGTTCACAGGAAGCGATATCCCAGATGCCCTGGCTTTCACATCTTTACTCATTTTAACACGCCTCGGAATCTGGGGGTGCCATGCAAACTTCACCTTTTTGTATCTTATCATTATCGGTATGGAGTAAACAGCTCCAGTCAGTCACATGTAGATTGCTCAAACAGTCGTTCCTAGCTTGCACAACAGACCATGCTCCTGCTCATCACGAATATGCTCAAATAACAATAGCATATTTCTGAGGAAAGCATTAGACCATGTGTTTCCTCTGCAGGTGCTATCATACAATGAATGACAGATCATTCTTATGAAACATATATTTTGAGAGGAATCATGAAAACAAATATTTCATATTTTGGATGTCCCCCACAGAATATATTATTTAGATCTCATTAAATCTCAGACTATTGTAGATTAAAACAAGCTACTGTACTTCACTTAACGAAAGATTCTACAAATCTCAATATATCATTTATGCATATATGACCAATATTAGTTGTATCATATTATCCCTCTACGTATCATCTAAGAATCTTTTTGATAAATTTTGCCTTGTTTGCTTTGTCAGAGAAATCAATGTTCACTAAAATATTTTCTCCTTCTTTTATTATAAAAAAATATTCTTATATTTTCATTCCAAAAATGAATTTTATAAATTTCATACAAACTTGGCAATTAAATAATTTTGAATTGTTTGAAAACAGCAAACCGGATTCTCCTTTCCTTGAACCCATTTCCTCTGAGTTCTTCCAACAAACAATGATTTTTAAAGAGACATTGTAGGATGTCACAAACATAGCCGGATATCTAGCCTACCACACCAGATCAACTGGTATCACAAAGATTAGCCTTCCTTTCTTCAAGATCTTAACATGTAATCAGAGCTGGGCTGATGAAATATTTGGTTTCGATGGTCTTCCTCTTAGAGGTGAACTTTTGTGATCAATCTTCTGCTTGGTTTCAATACATGAGGTGACAATTGGTATTCTCAAAGGATTATATCATAAAAACCATCTTATCAAAACTTACTATGGTTTCGTTGAATACAGAGTGAAATATTGCACCAGCTTAAACACTGAATGAAGGATTTCTTTAGAAATTGGTTATGAAGGGAGCTCATCCCATAATTTATGACCTGTTATTAAAGCAAAAGTAGTGAGAAAGAATCATTAGGCCCGTTCACACGTCCCGATCTATGTTTTGAAAAATAGGTGTTTTGGGGGACTGCCATTTACACTAGTCGAAAAACCCAGAAAAATGTGTGTTTGCTTTTTCCAATTTCTGGGCGAGTAGACATGCTCATGCGCCACTTGTAAAAACCATTAGTAATTGCTCGTTCCGACTTTTGGTGAGTAGTGCGCATATGCCACTTGTCGCTGTCCTGCATGCGTTCACATGGAAGCGAGGAATAGTACTGAAGTTTGCATTTACACTATACATATCAGTGACATTTTGGCAGGCACACACCAGAGGTGGAATTTTTCATTTTGGTTTTTCGTCCTGTTTGCCAGTACTTTGCATAGAAGAAACACCAGCATTTAATAAAAATTAATGATTTTTGCAGTGTGAATGCAGCTATTTATTCCATACTATACCAATGTCTGTGTCATGATTTGTCATAAAATAAATCTAAGGAAATGAAGGTAGTGTAATTTGAGAGTTATCTTAGTGTGAGTTTCCTGAAAGCTCAGTAGAACCCTGGGAGAAAAAACAGAGAGAATCTGTGTTTTACAAGTCAATGAAGGAAAAAAAATAGTAATTTTGTTCTTCCTTGACACTGAAAGTCTTCTAAACTCTATAAACTACATGTTGGCTTGTGACCAAATGACAGCTTTTCGTCTCTTGCTTTCGAACCAGTTCTGTCTTTAATAATCAAGCTTGTTAGACATGTAATTCAGTGCCAATATTGATTGATTGAATGTTCTATGTTCTTGCATGTAGATTTACACTGCATTCTAATTGTTGGTGCCTGGTAAAATGGCAATGGAATCAATTAACTGTACAAGAGATGATTTATACTTTGTATGCATAGGAAATGTGACCAAACGATAGCTTTCTGTCTCTTGCTTTCGAACCAGTTCTGTCTTTAATAATCAAGCTTGTTAGACATGTAATTCAGTGCCAATATGCTTGATTGATTGAATGTTCTTGCATGTAGAATTACACTGCATCATAGCTGTTGGTGCCTGGTAAAAGGGCAATAGAATTGATTTGCTGTACAAGAGATTTATATTTTGTATGCATAGAAAATGTGTCTCTTATTATTGCTTTTGGCATGGTGCAGTGGTTTAGCTACTGGGGGAGGGGGTGGCAATTGGATGGCAAAAAAAACACCACTGGTATGGTGAATACAAGAAATAGCTTTTTGCTCTGTGATAATGGTAACATACTGCATTTCAGCTATTGATGGTCTACTTCAAATGTTGTTTGAAGCAGTAACTGATCATCTTAACAGCCAAGATATTTAACCATTCCAGTGCCAGGAATGTAAAAAAATGAAAAAATGAAAATTAATGGATAAAGGAAAGCACTTCTTTCTTTTTCAATTTGTAAGAAGGTCATAAAATGTGTTTAAAAAACTCTTGTCTACAAAGTTAAATTTGGAACAAAGCAAGGATTGAAAGAGAACAGGAGGGTGGCATTCGGTTACCAAATAATTATGAGACAAGCATCAATTATATAACTTTTTTTTAATAAATTTGATCAGTTAGCAAGAACTCAAGTTACAAATATGTTTCATACAATCAATGACTTGTTCACCTCTAATTACGAGGGTCGGTAACTGATACCACAACATGTATAAACATCATCCCTCAAATGTCATGCATGGCTGCTGGCTCATGAAATTGGAGCAGGATCCAAACTTGTCTACTGATTATAAATGTACATCAATTATTCATTATGCCTCCAACTATACTGGGTCTCCTTTTAACACTTAAAAAGTAAAATGGGAAAAGATGCGCAAAAATTGCCCTTCGTCATCCATAAAAATAATCTAAATTCAATTAGAGACAAAAAAAGAACATTAAGGCCAGATGCATTTTTTGTTTAATGTCATATCATATCATTTAAAAAAATAGAAATTCAATATTTTGATAGTCTGAGCAGCATTTCTAAACATACTTTTTCAAATGCAAAGATAATGTTTCAGTACCGGTAAGCAAACATGGTTGATAACATGACACCAATGTGCTGACTGCTGAGTGCAACAAACAACTGTCTTTTGCCTCAGTTCTTTTTGGAGAATATAGCTGCATTTACACTGCTACTAAAAATCATTGATTTTTCTCACATTGCGTGTTTTGCCGGCAACTACTGACAAACACGACAACAAAAATCAAATTCGTAAAATCCACCTCTGGATTGTGTTTTTTTGTTAACGCCTTCCAAAGTCTCACCAATTTTTGAAGCATAAATGCAAACTTCGGTAGTTAAGACACTGATTTTTGGCTCACGTGACTCACGTGACTCTCCTTGTTTTTCGTGCTTCCCGCACGCTGGGCACAGACAAGTTGCGCACGCGCACTAGTCAACGAAAACAGGTAAAAGCAAACTTTGACGTTTTTATGGGTTGTTCCAGTGGTGTAAATGGTAGTCCAAAAAATCAATGATTTTTTAACATGGTGTTTGGGATGTGTAATGCGGTGGTCACATCCCGCCGTACTTGCAAGTGCGTGCTGTCTACGTGCAAAAACGTGGGCAAACTTTGGGTATCCGTACGTGATGAGTACCGCCTCCGTACGGATTTGGGAGCACGCAGACACACCGTAGCACTTTTAGTGCATGTGGAACTTTCGCTGCGTTCGGGCTGCGTTCGGGCTACCGATTCACCCCAGTGCGTGTGACGTGCGTGCCCGGTACTGCCAACGAGCGCACAACGCACTGACTCCGTGCGTCTTTTAAAGGCGCACGTGATAAGTGCGTGGTCCGTGCTTACTCGCCACTTCCCCCAGTTCAGCTATCCAATGAGCACGCAGAACTCACGTGGACCGTACCGAGTAAGCACTTACAACGCACGTTGTTCGCACTGATTTATGCATAATATGGTCTCTTCTGTGGAATGGGCGGCATCTTGAGGCAGCAACAGCTGGGACTTCTAGAGAACATCGGAATGTCGTCCTATATAAACACCGAGTTCATCGCACGTGCACGCACTTACAACATGCGAGTGAGTAAGGACACCGTACGTGAGCAGCACTTGTAAGTACGGCCTCCGTACGATAACGTGGCAACCGCACGGAGACCGTACGTTGTAAGCACGTTGTAAGCACGTACAACGCACTTACCACATGCGCAACGTACGATGCACGCAACCGTTCGTGGCCAGGCGTGGCGTGCGGGCCACGTACTTACACAGTGCGTGTGACGCGCGTTGCCGGTACTCCCTCCCTGCCTTTGCCACTCCCTCCCTACGTTTTCACAAAAACGTGGCGGCCGTGGCCTCCCCGAAAACCGTACGGACTAAAAACACGCACGGTGGGATGTGACCAACGCTTAAATGGTCTTATTATGGTTTGACCAGATAATTGTTATTCCTTGATACGACCTACTTTTGAGCAGATTACTTGTGGAAGGCTTGCATTCACCCAGTAAATTACATGCGTTACTATAATATAGCTTACAAAATGATGACCCATCCAAGAGCCGAACAGTTGAACAGGAAGTTCTCAGCTTTCACAAAGTATAAAAACAGAACTGATCATTATTTCTGTCACAGTAACATCAGCATAGACCTAAAAAAATAAGTTTATAGGTCCATGGAAACATCACCTCTTAGTGGACCTTTATCAATACTGCATTTCCTTTAAAAACGTTTATATAGTCCTATTTCTTGCCCTTTCACTAAATCTAAAAACACAACAAGCAGTCAAAAAATTTAAAAGGAAGAGTAGAAGACATGCTAACCAGAGCTGGAAATAGAACAGGAAACAGCATCATGTTTCAAGCACAAATATAATAGAAGTAACAATATAATACCAGGGTGTAGTCAGCAATAATTTACCGTAATATAATATCAGGGGAAATTCAAGTTATAGTCTAACCGGAAATATGACATAAATTTAACTGTAATCTCATAGATGTGCTTCAATGCAGAGATGAGTTCAGCTCATAGTCATAGGGATCAAAGTGGGGAACAAATAATGTAATTTATGATACGCTTCTCAGAAAAATAAATTAGACCATGTGTACATAGATGAAAGAGAGATGAAAGTCCAAGTGCAAGATAATGTCTAAAAGATCACATCATAAAGCAATTTTTAATCACATTTTCTTAAAGGGATCCGGTAACTTTGTCTCAGATTCTGAAACAAAATCCTGGATTTAGCTCATGCTGCAATGATAATTATAAACCTTTAGGTCAGTCAAGAATCCCATGACTTTTACAAGCTGATCGCCTGTTTGATTATCAAGATATTTATGATTGGAATTCGAAACCAAATTTTGCACTTTCCAAACAGTTTTAATAACACTACAGTCTATTTGGGAAAACGAGTATGGTATGGTAAAACTGGTCACTCAAAGATTTTTACTTTTATGAGGCACTTCTTGATCATTTTTAAGAGCAATTTTTTTTTTAGGGCTTCAATATTACACCATATCACAGACACTGATAACACATAGGGCCATGCATCTCAGATTTAACATTGTTAAACGATATCATGCCTTTAAGTAAAACCACAGATATAATTTCCTTGTTCAAACTATCAAATCTTAGGACAGGTTTCATTGATACCTACGAAACAGTAATATGATTTTAGCAAGCAGTCTGCATGAGCAGCTCCTATTTTGACATTCACTGCAACCTTATGGTCACTTCAGAAACAGGCATATATGGCCTACGACTATATATACAGTCTGGATAATTTAGACTAGGTGGGGGAGGAGGTGACACACAAATCAAAGAGTCGCATATTCTGTGAATGATGTTTTATCTTTTTTAGCAGAAGAGCAGAGATTGGCTTAGATATGAATGACTGCTGCTTGGACTGCAACAAACCTGAGGCCCTTTATACATTTTCAAATAAAAACCATTGATGGTACAGACTCTGCAAATCTAATCACTTCTCTCAAGACTCAAGATCCATCTTTCACCAAGCTTCTCACTCCATCATGTCATGTCCCCAGCGGAACTCCCTCAGCTCACTCGGATGTCAAAGGTCAATTCAAATTACACAGCTAGTTCACAGATCAAGACACATCTCATCTTGTTTTCAATAAGTCTTCAATCCCACCGCATCTTATGATTAGAGCAAGACATGAGAGCAAGAAGGGCATTACAAAAAATGCCCTTTTAGAGCTGAGCATAAAATCCTACTGCCTGTTCAGAGCCAGATAGGCATTAAAGTAGTCACCCAACGAATCAAAAGTGTTTTGATTTGATGCAAAATTCATATCATTGCAAAGGGGATCAAATATAATAACTTCCTCCTCAAAATATGTTTGGAGCCAGCAGTAATCATCTCTCAAAAATGTTTATTTTGAGATCCAGATTTTCTGCCTTCAGCGGTCCTCCGTAGAGCGTCAAAAATTGTGACGTCACATGCGAGACAAAGCTAGCCACAAAGCATTTTACGCCTTTCCATGATATCTACAGTGTATATGATTTTTTTTTTCCAGCAAATTATTTGTGGTTTTAAAGAGAAAATCTTTCCATCCATATATGATTTGTCCATAATTATCAGTTATCGTGAATTTTCTTTTAGTGACTACTTTAAGTCCTATCATCTTACACACTGAGTTAACGTCCTTGTAGTTCTCAACATCATCACATCGTAGGAGCAGGTGGACAGGTGTTGAAGAGGGAATTCCATTCCTTTTCCTTGACTGAGTTTAGAGGTTCTTCACATCTTCACACTGGGACACCGATTTCACACATTCAGATATGAATGCTCCCATCCCAATCATATGCGCTACACCTAAAACTGTTCGTCAAGGTACTATATGACCTATTTGCAGGCCAAAAACGAAAAAGGTTAAATTCCACCGGCATTTAAAAGATAATACTAATTTAGAACTTCCCTCAAAACGAAAGGGCTTGAAAATGTCTTTTTGTGAGAAATTAACGACCATTAGTTGTCAAATCGACTTTAGGGATTGCAATCCTTTTAGTAAATAATCTGATTTTCAGACCCTTGTATCGAATGGTGTATGTTTTGTGCTGCCCAAACATTCAATCAGTTTCATTTTGGCCATTACAAGAAGAGGGTTATTGATGTAGACAAATGCTCATGTACCATTATAGCTCATTTTATGTATGTTATTACCAAAGAAAGAAAAAGACCAATTACCCATGAAAAATGGGGAAATGTAAAGGCCACTCTAAAGAATAATGGAACTATTTCTTAGTAGGGACTCCTTTACAAATGTCAATAAAAACATGTTCATAGCATCACAGAGCAATGCCGGTATTTAAAGGGTAAAATAGATATGAAACCCCATGTAAATTGCTTGCTGCCTACATCGATCATCTGTAAATACACGCAACAAACGATACAATTGATTTACTTAATCACTGTTTAAACAGCGTGAGCATATGATAGATAGCCTATGACTCAGCCATAGACGAAATATTGATCAGAACAGCAGTGGAAGAGACAACACCCCTGGGTGAAAATCAATGTTACATTGATTGGTCAGCACCCAGATGTACTTTCACAGTCCACGTTTGTCTATAGATACCACATTCCAGGGGATAGCTCATTACTATTCATTGTGTCACGATTGTTTCACTGATTACTACTCATTACTTTGATAATGATACAGGCTTTGGAGTACAGTCTTCCGGTTATTATATAATGAGAAGATCAATACAGTTTGTAGCTTTAATACCAAGATAACACTATACACAGGTCAATAGGGAGGATGCCAATGGCAATCACAATTTATCATTATAATAATAATAGGTGCATTTATATAGCGCAGCTACTATGAATATACTCTACTGCGCTGAATACAAAGTACCATATTATTATCCATAGCTGAGCTGTCATAATAAGGCGCTTTGTAGCATTCAAGGAATTTCTTCCTACCAGGTACCCATTTAATTCACCAGGGTGGAGAGTGGCAAATGTAGAGTAATGTCTTGCCAAAGGACATTAGTGCCACGGTGGGACAAAAACCATGTGATCCACAGTCTGGTGACATATCTCCTATGTATATCACGACACCAAAGATGAAATGTACATGTAATAGTTTAGTAAAAGCTTGCATACTGTTTTGAAGAAGAAAAAAAAGTATTCAACTTAAATGTATACTGTTACAGCAGTGAAGTCCCTTGAGACATTTGAATTGTTTATAAATGCCCAACTTCATACGATTAAAATCAGGCTTCCTTCCTAGATGAAGTTGCATACATGTAGTGACTTAAACATAAATGCTGTCTTGTCCCTTTAATACAAACGAGCTGTGCACATCCAGACAGATCACTCCATTGTGCTACAGCAAGCCAGGCTATAGGTCTACATCTCATTGAGATTACATTCAGAGTATTGCAATGTGTCGAGAGCTTCAACAAGATCTCATGAAGGATGTTGGAGAAGGAGTGGGAGGAGGAGTGGGAGGATAAAGGGGAGGGATGAAGGGGAAAGAATCTGAAGTGAACCCATGATATTCATCTAATTTAGAGTACATTCAAAGTATTGCAATGTGTCTAGAGCTTCAAAATTTGAAGCAAGATGTTGTAGAAGGAGTGGAGGGATAAAGGGGAAAAGGAGTGGGAGAAATGAAGGGGAAAGAATCTGAAAAGAACCCATGATCTCCATTTAGTTTACATTACATTCAAAGTATTGCAATGTGTCAAGAGCTTCTCAGGCAAGATGTGAGAGAAGGAGGGGGAGGGATGAGGGGGAAAGAATCTGAAAAGAACCCATGATCTCCATCTAATTTACATTACATTGGAGCATTGAATTTGTGTCGAGAGCTTCAACATCTCAAGAAAGATGTGAGGAAAGGAGTGGGAGGGATGAAGGAGAGAAGGAGGGGGAGAGAGATGAGGGGGAGAGAGATGAGGGGGAAAGAATCTGAAAGAACCCATGATCTCCATCTAATTTACATTACATTCAAAGTATTGCAATGTGTCCAGAGCATCTCAAGCAAGATGTGAGAGAAGGAGGGGGAGGGATGAGGGGGAAAGAATCTGAAAAGAACCCATGATCTCCATCTAATTTACATTACATTGGAGCATTGAATTTGTGTCGAGAGCTTCAACATCTCAAGAAAGATGTGAGGAAAGGAGTGGGAGGGATGAAGGAGAGAAGGAGGGGGAGAGAGATGAGGGGGAAAGAATCTGAAATGAATCCATGCTCGTCTACATATATGTATCACTTGTGCCTTCTCTTATTACAAATATACAAGTCTGATATGAACATGATACTGTGATACATGTGCCTCACCGTCACAATACGGAGAAAATTGGAAATTAATGCGTGTTTATGTCATTGAAGTACCAGCATTATTTTTTGTTTAAATTAACAGGGTATGGTATATTTATTGTTTTATTAAGTTTAGTGGTTTTCCAATTTCCACAAAAAAGCGACTAGAAGCAAAGTAAATATTTGTAAACAATTATTACCACTCTTCTGTATTCTACAAGGGATTCAGTGAACCCATCGCTTACTAGAGCCGGATGGGTCCTATATCGAACCCTTGTAAATAAGATTATTTAGTAGTCTGGAGTTTAAGAGAGACAGAGAGGCGTTCATTTCAAGTGAAATGCTAGGAGTTGATGCCCGCCCTTCTGGCTCCAAACAGACAAAAGGTGAATGTCCACTAAACACAATACAAAATGAACATTTCACATGATGTGGCTTCTACCTATTGTAATGTTCTTCACATGATGTTTGTCATTAATGCCTTAGAGGATAAACCCTGATCAAACCAAACATGTTCATCTTAAAGATAAAGTTGAGTTTATGGTCATGCAATTGCATTGTGAAAGAAACGGTGTGGAATCGATCAGGAGAGGTTGATCATCTAGCATATAAGTATTGGTGTGTACTGCAAGGTTCTGGAGTCATCAAAATGATAAGAAGTTTGGCCCAGTCTTGGTATAGTTACGAGCACTGTACATAGAAAGATGTATAAGGGACTACATGGACATGTAGCATAAAAATCTGTCCCGATTGTTATGCTGTTACATGCCATATTTAGAATACGGAGGCATTTGAAGAGCCATGCTTTTCAGGTGTTCTTCCTGAATTGCATAATAACAATGATAACACTCACAAATTATGTTTCACTCTTTCCAGAACTCAACTTTCTCTTTAAGATGCTGGGAGCAACCTCCTATGAGTGCTATCTACATGAGATAGTGACGTATTAGAAACACCATGCTTATTTTCCTAAGGCTCTACTAATGATACCGCGGTATGGTCACGCCCGAGCGCCTCTTCACCAATCACCCAGGCGGTATAGTGCTGCTTCCTGGCCGGTCCTGTCTGTGGTAGGCGAGACAGAATAATGGGAAATGAACATGTGACATAACACACCTGGTGCCAGTATGTGTCTCACATAGGAAGGCCGGGTATATTTGGAACCATGTTATTACCATGAGATTGAGAAAAACATGGGATAAAATTAAAACCTCTTATGCGTCACTTGATGAACACCCTTGTACATACTGGTATAATCCTTCAACATGATTTAATGTATATATTCACAGAGCGGATTTCATCGTAATCTCAGCCTGAATCATGAATAATTCTATGCACTTTATCAAGTTTGAAGTACTTTAATAATTAAATCATGAAATTTTAAAAACATTTTTAAAAATATATATATTTTTTTTTTTTTTTTTTTTTTATTAAACTGAAAAATACCACCTTTCAATAGGTGCTTCAATACAAAAAGAACTATCAAATATTAAAATCTAGGTCATTGTGTCAGCAAAATTACAATAGGTCATCAATATAAGCCTGTGAAAAAACAAAGGGATTTGATTTTTTTTTTTAATTCTGTGTAGTGTGTATCGCATGAATCATATAATTGTACATAGTACAGTATCAGTGTGCATGCAGGGATGATCCAAAATGTTATGTTTATACTACTTGTCTATTTATTATATTATACAATTTATAGAAGAAACCCCTTGCATCATCAAGTTAATTCACTCAAACGTTCTTTTTCACACCATTCACGACACAGTTGCGACAGTCAATGAGATCACTTCACTTATTGGTGCAAATCTATGCACAGGATATGAACGAAACACTAGAAATTTGTTACTGGAGTGTGCCTGGCTACTGTCAGAGTAGCTGCTTCATGTTTAGAAGATGGATGTAAAGGAATACGTCCTCAGGCTACTGCTCCAGACGGCTGACTCATGACGATGAGAGAAAAGATATGTCTGCAGTTTACGAGCTTGAATGCCAATTAAATTACTACGCACAAAGGAGAAAAGTATAGAGCTTTGCATATTTATCTCTTGTAGCATCTCGTTATCAATCATACATTCGTATGAATGGGGCAATAAGAACAGAATATCCTTGGGTTTTAAAGGGGGCCATTGTCACCAAGCAAAATTGTTTTCTTTGATTTATCAGAAGTATTTTTAGCAACTCTGCACACAGTTTTTATGTTAGTAGAATACGTGTTTTTTTAGTGACTTTACCAAATTGTCCTTCATTATTACCTGCAAAAAATGACAAGAATTGCAGCATTACTGGGATATTGATTACATGGGCCTAATGCATCTTATTAAAAATGCACCAATTGCTCTTTGTAACTATACCCTTTCATTACAATAGGCCATTATTTGTAATGTAATCAAATTTGGTGCACTTAAATGCACAGATGTTTATACGTGCCCTGTTATACATGCCTTGTCAGAATTTGAATTGCATACAGTACATTATATTGTTAGGTAGGACAATTTTTATCCGTCTTTTTTATCTGTCTTACCTACAGTGTACGTACATGTAGCTACAATCAATATACATGCAATTGAATTCTGACTAGTGAAATACAATTATTTGTAACAGGTGAATGAAACAATTTATAACGAAGCATATAAATTTGATTACATTATGAAAATGCCCTATTGACAGCATACGCTGCCAAAAATTGATAATGTTTCCTTTATTTTTAGATAAGAGGGCTTACTTTTCTTCTCTTTCTCCTAGGAATCCATGTAGGTTCATGAACTGTGAATTGGCAAGAACTCTAAAGAGCACTAATATTGTTGAAATACAATGTGTTGACTCATTGAATTGAATTTGTGATACAAACACTGGAAAAATTAGCTAGCACCACAAGGGTTAAAAAGAAATGTATAATGTACGATCATATATAGGACAGCACCCTAAATGCCACCCTTCCATAAAATTATTTTACTTGAAGTTCAAGAAGGTTAGCTTTGTTTAAAGACAGCCTTTAATGTCTCAAATTCAAGACAGGAAATAATGTAGACTGGAAAAAGAGGGAAGGAGTGAACAATATAGAAACTACTATTGTATCAAATCAAGTTTTCATAATTTCTTTGATATCAGGCCACTTCACACATAAAGATAAAGCGAGACCTGAATTCCAGTTCAACTTTAGTCACAATCCCTTCGCACCCAAGTCCACACTTGATAAATACATGTATAAATGCTTTCTTCATATCGCTTCTACTGACAACATCAATTAACAAATCACCATGATCAGTTGATCACCATTGTTAATCATATTAGTTTACAATGAGATTTAATAAGCATCTCAAAGATAAGTAGGATTTCTTGATCCCACCTGAAAAAGGTGAGATTCTAATCTTGATTCGAAAACTGATTTTGTAACCTTGCCAATTCTGTACACCTGTATTTGTGTGAATGACTCCTTCACATATTTTGAAACTTGCATGATTCATTGCTTTCAGGCATGTTCCAATCAAATAATACATAAATCTGAAGCCTTCATGTGAAACCACCGGAACAGTCAGATATCTTGCTCATATATGTAAACAATCTCGCTAATACCAAGAGCCACTAAGACTAAACAAATACCTCCAGGTATGACTCATACATACATGTATGTAAGTACACAAAGTATGTTTGCACAAAAGACATTGATAGAACAAAAAGGAAACATAAAGAAGACAAAAATTTGCTTCATCGTCAGATTTGTAAACAAGGTACAGGGATTACCCCACATGTTAAAATAAAACACAAAACATTAATTCCCCCAAATGAATTGTTTGAAAAAAATAATGATTTAAAGCCATCTAGACCATAGGTTGCAATTTTGCATTTCCAACTGCTTTTGTGTAATGAAAGCACATAGTATTTTCATTCCAAGATCGAATAAAGCTAGAAACTCAAGTTGGAGGGATTAGTGTCAATTTGTATTTCAGTCATGTTCACAGTGTCGTATATTCTTGTACAAAATGATGCCCTACCCTTGTTCTGCTGCCATTATGATAATTTTCCATCTAGATAGACATTAAAATGGAAATACTTATATGCTAGAGATATGAAAAGTGAAGTTTCCCTGGGGCTACATGCACATTCTGTAGTCATATTCAGGTGCTTCAACATAAGTCTGGAGAACCAGGAACGGCCCATTTACACAGCCCCAAAAAAACATGTCAGTGTTTAAAAATTCATTTTTCGGAGAGTTTCACACATGTCCCACTTGTCGCTGCCTTACATGCGATAGCAGGTAAGAGAGCAGAGTCACGTGATGTGGCCAAAAACTGAAAGATTCACCGGTGTTCATGCATTTACATTGTGAAACCAGTGAAGTTTCTGCAAGCATTTAAAAAAAAAAAACTCCAAGTGATGTATTTTTAAATTTGGGTTTAATCGTTGTATTTATCAATAGTCGCTTTATAGCAACTATAGCAACTACCGATGAAACACCGGAACGTGAGAAAAAACACGTTTTTTGCTTACAGTGTGAATGTACATGTAGCTTAAGACGTACCGGTAAAAGCAAGCAAGCAACCCTACTGTGTTTACCGAAGTAAACATTGATTGACATTTACTGGGCTGTAATGCAAGGGTATTCAACATCTTCTTCTCAGTTAGCCTATTGAATTCATCACACACACCCTCTGGGTTATCACAATACGAATATTTGATGTGATATTTCATTTCAGTTTTTGCTTATTTCGTACTTCAAACTACACATCAAAATCCTAATGCCTGTGTTGGTTAATCTTCAGAGAAAAATATTGTCAATTATTGAAATTGCTATATTTTTCTTAATTTTGATTTAAGAATCAGTTTTACTGTGATAAATTACCAAATCAACTGAAGGGAATCTGGTTTCAAAAGAGGAATGAGTTATGGCATCTACATAAAAAAAACAAATGGTGATAGGAGATATCTTCTGCAGCACAAAGAATAAAAATACACATACTTGTCTGTTGAAAAAACACCAGCAAGTAATGTGAAGAAAGATTTGTTATTCTACATTAAAATTTCATAAGTAAATGCACATTAATTTGTCCCTTTTGTCGGAGCTTTTTGTAGACAGTGTAACATGCCTGTGACATCTATGAATGGATTTCCTGCTCATTACGGGTTGCTGGAGAAACTGTTATTCACATCCAGCAGTCCATTGCTTGTCCTAGATCATGTGATTGAATGCTTCCCCACTCCCCACGAAGATGTACTAACAAGGAATTCAATTAGGATTAAAGCACAATGTGATATCAAAATATGAATCCAAAATGACAAGCATGGTAGCATCCAATCCAGTTAATGACTGGTCTGTGAGAAATTATCACATGTCCCCTCAACCCTTTCTCTCTTCCTACCCCCCCCCCCCCCTCTACCATTCATCTTGCGTGTATTTCTTCTGTGTGTGTGTGTGTGTGTCCCTCTCTCAGTTCTATACAGGCCTTCAGCCATTTGCCTGCTCTCTCCCCCGCCCCCTTTCTCCCCCCCCCCCCCCCACCCCATTTCTCTCTCTCTCTCTCTCTCTCTTACCTACTCATAATTCAACATCAAGCGCTTATTTCTCTCTATTCTTTAATGAAGATAGAATAGGAATGTAAAAGTCTACAAAATGTGACTGCAGATAGTAAAAATAATTGTGAATATGTCACTTCATTCTTTCGAATCTTATTATAGGATTTAATTTGACAACAATTTTCATATTAAACATTTCTTACCTAGGTGTAAATCCACAACAAATTTTCTGGATAAGAAAAAAATGAAACTACATCTATCATTTTTCACTGTAAAATTGCAGACGTCAATAACTAAATCGCAATGATATTGAAAATCTAAATGTCATTGTAGCTAGCACTTAATTTTTTCAATTAGCGGCAGTACTTAACAAGGGGCGCCTCACCACAGTGCACTTGCTCTTATATCTCTGTAATGTTGCTACCCAGCCTAATCAATTTTAAATTAGTAATTTAGAAAGAGGATGGCCTCATGATCGCGAGGCACTCATTTGCTATCCACAGCATCAGTTCATTGCAAACTCCAGGGGCTAAGAGTCTGATAAGAATCTGTATTCATGAAGGAAATACAAGCGTGCACTTCAATTCAACAACAAAACTGGCTGCAAAAAGCCAGAAGGATTGGATATTTTTAAAATAAAATAATATAATGCCCTTCTGCCTCTCAGCAAAATAAAAGAGGGAAAAAAGGGGAAATCTATTCAGCACATGAGGCCTGAGTTCATCAGACAGAAGTTGCAAAATAACCCGCAATTTTTCAACTAGCCTCAAAGTAGCCAGCTAATTTCCGTCTTCGTCAGCCCGCAGTTGCGATTAGCTGGCTTTTTAGTCCAGAAAATATTTTGAGAAACCTTGGTCTTATTTCGAAAATAACCCTCTATTTGGGAAATACCGGGCTAATTTGCGCCCGTTTGTGATGTAGGTATCAGTTTGGTGAACACCCAATTTCGAGCTGCGGGAAAATATCCAGAGTCTGAAAATAGCAGGTTATTTTGCAACTTCGGTCTGATGAGGACAGGCCTTTGAATTCTAACAAAGCCATGCAAAGACAGTACCACCTCCTCCTCTCAATCATCAGATATCTCCTATTTCAAATTGTCTACACAGGAAAGAGTTGCCCATCAAAGTCAGGGATGCAGAACATCCAAGATAGGACGTGTGTAGGTTATCGACTGCATATCCTTGATATGAATATGATTACTAGAAGTCAAAATGCTTCAGTTTACTTGACAGAAAAAGACAAGCACACATTTGAGATAAAAAAAGGACTACCCCTCCTTCCGTTCTTCCCTCCCTGCCTCCCCCTGCCTCCCCTGCCTCCCTTTGTGCCTTCCATCTCCCTCCCTCCCTGTCTCCATCCCTTTATCCTTCTCTCTATCCTTCCCTCTCCATCTCCCTTCCTCTTTCCTTCCCTCTCTTTCCCTCCCCTACCTCTATCTCCCACCCCCTCCCCCCTAACTCCTCCTACCCTCCCCCCCCCCCATATACGCTGCACATGTACCACACCATCTATCTCCATGGTATCCATGGTAACGTACTGGTACAGGATAAATTAGGTCAATTATCATTACGAGCCAGTCTAGCCGTAAGGGCTAGGTGATAATATGAAATATGATATTGATGTCACCTAGCCTTAATTGACACCTATACCTCTGATGTAAACAAAACCTAAAATGTGTTAGCAATCACCAAGTTTCTCTCGACAAATATTTTTTAAAAGCTTGTCACCATATGCTTGCCCGATATAGCAACAACTAATGTCTGCAAGGTGAACTCCATCAACAGAGATGCCATCATTCATAGAAGGTGAATGAAATGGCTGGTAACGATACAGGGATTAGGTGGAGAAACAAACTTACGATGAAAATAAATTAGTAAACAAGTCTATTTGTCCAAGACAGCTTTCAGACGAACATGGGAGGACCTCTAAATCTTACTTGGAGGACAAGGTAATCTTGGTAAATCTTACCTTGTGCTGTCACTTTTTTGAGCATTCACAGTATTTTTTTTCACAAAAAATTTAGGGGAGTATCGTTGAAAGTAAAAGGCCATTGTACTTTCATTTAAAAGGAAAACATAAAAGGGGCAACATGAACTCACAATCAACCAATTTTATAAGGATTTCCCCTGCACTTCATTTACTGCTGTAGATGACGGCATTTAGAAAGGGCTTTTGTCTACTGGTTCATCGGTCAAAGAGTTACTGAACTAATGTGACCGTTTGGAAGGAACAATTACTGGGTGTAACTTCTACCTTTGATATCACCATCATCAACATTATCTTTTCATCCAGCCTGTGTAAGAATGCAGTTCAGGACCTGGTTATATCAGCGAAAGCTAATTAAAACCCAAACAAATTGTCTATTTTTTTAAGGGATAGAAAAAGCAGGAGGAAGTATTAGTGTTATCCTTTGGTATCAATTTGAGGAAAGGGTCATTCCGATTGCTTCCTTTCGGTAAACAAACCTCCTATCCTGCCTGTCTGCAACACCTTTCCACCAATCCACACTAGGCCCATCCTCGTCAGCTCGAGTTTGCCAAAAAACCCACCATTTTAACTATCCTGAATGCAAATTATCCAGCTAATTTACGCCTTCATCAACCTGCAGTTGCAATTAGCGGGATATTTGGTTGAGAAAATATCCCAAGGAATCTTGGTCTTGTTTCCAAAATATCCTGCTATTTGGGAAAATGCGGGCTAATTTGCGCCCCTTACGAAGCTAGTTTGTGATGAGCGTATCGGTCTGGTGGAGACGCAATTTCGAGCTTCGGGATAATATCCTGAGTCTGAAAAAAGCGGGTTATTTGGCAAACTCGAGCTGATGAAGACAGGCCTACTGATCTTCTTCCTATCATCAGGGACATGTAATAGCATGAGCAAGGAGGGTAATAAATATTGATGTCAAACTTACCATGCGTGAAGGAAAATTCCCATCCTACCTTCTTTTTTTTCTAATTATCATCCTACAATGTATGCACACCCCCTCCCCCAACAAACACGCCATGATCTCCTGCTCTCGCTTACGAATTCTTTCTAAACTACTTTCACATCCAAACATTTTAACATGATCAGGACAAGAATACAAAGCAACAAAGAGTGATATGATTAAACCTATGGGGAAATGCAAGATCACATGAACAAGATTAACATAAAAGAAATCTCAAGTATGTAAAATAAAAATAGATAATAAGTACTATTATAGTAGAGAGTTCCTTTGAGCCATGACACTCTGCATGTATTTACATGTATATTGGTATCTAGCCTTTCTTACTTACTTATGTTTCTAAACACACTTTATTGGAAACCATCCAGAACTTTGCTGTGAGAGGGTACACCATGTACTCATGAATGTAATCCTATATTACTCAGCATATAACTGTTTCCTGCAAGGATTATAATCCTACCAGCTAATCACTCAGACAAGATTAATCCCTTAGTACACCACATTCGGGATTATGTTAATCCTCCTTATTTTACAGTTAGTTCAAGAGTGGTTTGTGGGTAAGAATTCTTTGGTTGTGTTCTCACCCAAAACCGACACGTCAGGTTCAAACTTTCACCTTTTTAGCATCTAGTTTCCTCGTCTATCATCACACGTATCTCAGCAAAATGCTAGACATCAGTCTTACTTACCGAGTCCAATTACATGAGGATGAAAATGAAACTTTGGTAGACTGAAAGGTTCCCAAATGCATAATTTGGTGGTCACTTAAAGTGGACTGCGCAAAATTCACATGAAACTATGATGATATATTTGCAAGATTTAAAAAGCATTCCAGCAAACGATAATTTGAGAGGTTGCGTTTTATTTCACTTCATAGCAATAGAATTACAGAATTAACACTCCCATTTTTATAATAGAATTTTAAGTTTGCATTAAGAGGCATTTATAAGTCAAAGATATTCCACAAAAGTATGTTGAAGGAGAAGGCTTCCATATAGCTCTAAATCTGTTAAACCAAACATTATTTGTCCAGGCTAGCAGTATTCTCATGGTGCTAAACTTACTTCAAAGTTCCAATTTTTATGCTTTTTATTACTTCCCTTTGCCCTAGAAGAGAAATAACCCAACTAAACAGGGGTCAATATATATATCAAGCAAACTCACACAACCTTATACTAAGGGCGTGTTCATGCTTCACTTTTTCTGGCCAGAATCAGGCATCTGTTACACGTTTAGTTTAAAACACGGTTGCGTCCATGCTTACTTTTGTAGAATCACCGAAAAACGGCGATCACGATCGCCGATCGTAAACTCACAAAAAGATGCGTTTACAATTTGTAAACGCGTTTAAATGGGGTCGACGCACTGACCTCTAGTGGGTCTACGTAGCATGCACAGTGAAGGTTTGCGAATCCAGCTGGAAGACCAATTAAGGCCACACAAGGAGAATTGCCTGGATGAGCCAGAGAAGTAAGCATGAACAGTACACCGTGGAACTGCGATCACGATGAGCGTTTCAGATCGCTCATTCTACCTTCAAAAATCAAGCATGAACGCGCCCAAAGCCTAACTTTTGTTTCTGAGCCAGGTTTCTTAGCTTGTGAAACTGAAATGTATACCCTCGATAAGATCTATAAACATTTACTTCCTTGATATCCTATTGATTCAATCTACATCTGCTTTCTCAGTTCTTTGTTTGTTTATTCATTCATTATTACACACACAAATTCAAGATTATTGTATTCCAGCATGTCAATAATTGTTACATGGAGCCAATAAATAGTAAGAGCTAATCCAGGTCCCCCCCCCCCCCCCCCCCCAATGTTCAATACACCATAATTTATGTCAATATATCAATCACTAAGAGTAAACAAACATTAAATCATAAAGAAGTATTCTTGGTTTGCACTAACCTTAAAACAATTCTGTTGTTATGAAATATATACATGTACATGAAATAATGATATAACCGAAACATACTATGTACATTAAAACTGTTTACACAATCTGATTGATTTAATGGTACAGAGCCCTGCTGATGACCACAAGAATATCAAACATTAAACTTTAGTATTTGCTTGGCTTTAATTGGATTGTGTTATACTCCATACAAATTTAACTAGGTTATGTTTGTGTAGCTTGTATGAAAAAACACAATCCCCTGCAATGTGTAACTGATACTTTTAAATAGCTATATCACCGGAATACCACAAAGCACATTATCTGATCATATTGTTTGGATTTTAATGGCTGTCATTTTGTTGAACTAATCTTCAGGTTTGGGTGATCCCTTATTACAAAATGGTGGTTGTCCTCCCATATTGACCTACACAAGTTTATCCAAAGCTGAAGCTTAGGCTTGTGTAGTCAAATCAAATAAAATGATCATGGAAAGTTTCTTCAATGTCTTGCAACTTGCATGACAAAGTTTGCTCATCTTCCCAGAGTTTAAAATGATGTAAAGAAGTAGAACACACGTATCTCTTCAATTTAAAGGTTGTGGGCATTGCTGATGCTTCGGCAAAGACCGCAGAAACAAAAGGGGTTTGCTAGTGAACAAAAGCCACTTCAAAAAACATATTATCATGAGTCAGATATCGCCCTGAAGCCTGTATATAAGACAGGTGAAGGTATGACCTCATCAAACCACTAACAAATCCTCATTAGCGACAGTGGCGAAGTTGCCAATTGTCAGCAGTTACCAGCCAGAGTGGAGCCAATGTATTGGCTGTTGATTGACAGTACCCATACCCTTCATACTAAACACCATAGGGTACCAATATCAGTCAAATAGTTCATAGAGAGATGGGCTAAAAGTAGGGCGGGGTGAAAGGTTGGTTAAAGATAATATAGTTCTAATATGAATGTAGAATGATACTAAAACTCTGAAAAAATACATCATTGACATTATAAATATTATAAATACTCAAAAAAGTTCATGTCCATTGCATTAAACACTTTCACTACTATATAAGCTTCAAATTCAAACAATTTGTATGACTAAGCAGAAGCATTATAAGAAAAAACTACAGATGTAGAAACAAATAATTGAAGAACTCTTATTAATCAGAAATGACAGTGATTAAAACGTGTATAATTCATGCATACTGTCTGTGCAATTTTATAGGGTATTTAATGCTCTTCAACACTTTTTCCTTATTACGCTTATGATCTCACAACGGTCTATAAAATGTTATATAGTTGTAATTGAATCAAATATGAAGCCAACATTTCATGTTCTGAAATATCTTACATATATAGGCCTATTCAATTGACCCACAGGCTAATTACATCTCCTACTCAAAATTATTTAAAATGAATTCCTTATTTCCATCAATTACTACAAATGAAATGTCAGATTTTTATTGCAGGATTCATTACATCCTTCAGCTTCAGACTAAAAATAGCTAGAAGCTTAGCCCAAGAATTGCTGGCAATCATAGTTGCAGATTGGCATTAAAATTAATCCCATAATTCATCACTTAAAGGTTAGGTTGCAGCAATGAATCATATTAACCACATTGAACTTCGGAACAAGGAAGTATATTATCACTATATCATGTAACATTCCTATCCAAGCATCCAGCCCAACAACTATCTCAATATACATGCTGACAATTTAAAGAGAAGGTTGAGTTCTGCAAAAAAGGTGAAAACTAATTTGTGAGCGATATCATCATTGCAAGTGTGGAAGAACATCCAGATAAAAGATGTTCCCTAAAAGCATGGCTCTTCAAATGCCTTAATATTCTAAATATGGCATGTAACATCATAAAAATCGGGACAGACTTTTACGTCACATGTTCGTGTAGTCCCATATACATCTTTCTGTGTATCGTGCTTGTAACTTTACCAAGACTGGGCCAAATTTATTATCATTTTGATGATACTTATATGCTAGATGATCAACCTTTTCTGATCCTTTCCACAACGTTTCTTTCACAATGCAATCCTAGACCATAACTGGTCTTTATCTTTAATATAAACATGCTGACAAGCCTGACATGTACAAATACTGGCATTGTCTATTTAATTCATTAATGACTCAAGAGGACATTACAAAGAAGAACAAAGCATGACAAGTTTGATTGATCACTGTTTATAAGAACATTAAAATTAGAGTAAATATAATCACAGGCATGAATGCATCAGCTTCAAAATTGAATTTTTACATAGACAGAGACAATTCTACGTTTACTGATTTTCACTTGGTCTTTGAAGTACATGCAAGTGCATTTGTAAATTATAATCATGTACCTTGTGTATGTTCAAGGGCACAAATTATGGCCCTGTTATAAGGCTGGACCTGGAGAGGAAACTAAATACTGTATTGTAGGTCTACAGTCTGTAGTACAAAGTCCAGACAATCCAACCCCTTGCCAAAGATCCACTTAAAGATCAGTTTCATTTTCGTTCATCTGTATGAGAAATTAAAGCAGACTTTTCACTCATTAACAATATTAACAAGAGCCTGCAAACCCATAGCATAGCATCAGCTGTAATGGATGGGAGGGGGGGGTGCATACATCGGATAGTTGATCATTAAAACAGGGTGTCTGGCGATTTTAAGCTCTTTTCCCATGGTCTACCTCAGTATCCATGACCTCAAATTAGGGTCACCAGTGGCCTACTTATGACCACATGAACCCCTCTTCTTTAAATAATCCCCTAATAAAGAATGAGTGATCATTGATTAATAAGGGCACAAAGGTGTGGGCCACGCAATAAAGGAGTCTAGGAATAAAGCTTACATCTAGAAAGGGTAGCCCAATGAGTCACGCTGTAAAGTCCTTGGGATCACGGGGCTATTGTGTGCCATAGAAAGGCGCACACTCAAGTTGTTGATTCAAATAATAAGGCTTTTATTCTCATTGTCTGCACCCCAGACTGGATCTTTATTGAAAAGCCCACAGATTGTAAACCAGTCAAGCATGCCATTGCTTAAGCAGATGTTTCCATATAATGCCTTTGTAGTCCAGCGAAGCGCTACACCATTCATCTTCACTCACGCATGTTTTCATCATTTATAATCTACTTTCTCCAGGTCTGTTTCAAATCACTTTCCAACGAACATGACTATCAATTATTTCCTGTGTGTAATGCCGGTCGTGCTCTCCACAATGAAACAAAATTATATTTTCAGTGTGCAACTGTGCATTACACACAATGTAAAAAATATGATCATTCTTTTCATAGGTTTTGGAGAACAATTACTAGCATGGGAACAAAGGATACTTTCAATGTCCAATATCACATTGACATTATCATTGTATGGATGATTTGAGAGAGGATCATTCACAAGAGTAATGGGCTCAGTTTGGTGAAATATTATTAGCATTTACTTTTTGGTACCTTAAAGGTAAAGACCAGTATTGGAAACGCCCCAATTTCAAAAAATGAAATGGAAGCTCTTATTACCAATCATGTGAAAGAATATGTTTTGACTAATACATGATGATAAAAAATTTGCCGGGAAACCGCCTACTAATTCATATATTTGGTAAATTTGTTTCTCTCATGGTTTGTGAGAGATATAGGGTAGTCCCATTTACATCTTTCTGTGTATAGTGCTTGTAACTTTACGAAGAATGGGCCAAATTTCTTATCATTTTGATGATTCCAGAACCTTGCAGATGCTAGATGCTAGATGCTAGATGATCAACCTTTTCTGATCGATTCCACAACGTTTCTTTCACAATGCAATCGCTTGAGCATAACTGGTCTTTACCTTTAAGTAAGAGTAACATCAATATCTCATCTGTTATGAGCCAGAAGGGCGTTAACACATCATATCATTGTACACAGAGTTAAGTGTATCTGCCTTCTGGCTTCAAATAGATTATCATAACTCAGTTTCACTTTTCCTCATTCATGTGCAACAGAGAGATAATATGAAAACTGAAGGGTTCTCAAGAGACAACAGAGATTGAGTAAACAAAGAACTAAATATAGCACATGCATTTGTTTACTAATCATTTAAATTTATGCATGTTTCTCTCCCAAACCCTTGCTTACCAACTATATGATTCACCTGCTATGCGAAATGCAGCTATTTGGATGAATTTTACTTTGCATACATTATTTGTTGCTATGTCAGCCTGGGCAAGCCTCTCCCAGGCTTTTCATTCAAGAGAAGTCTTTGATCAAAACTATGCATCAAATTATTGAAACCATCAAATAGACCCATTTACTAATTCTATTCATAATTTTTTAACCAAACTTTCTCTTGACAATGATAAAGCTCGCCAGAGGCTTTCCCAACATAGAAACAACTAGAGATACCATTATTCATAGCAAGTGAATGAAATGGCTGTTAATCAGGTGTTAGGGAGAAAAAACATACATACATTGAAAGTTTGAAACATAATAGTATAACAGTCTACTACACGGGTAGGGGGGAAGGCAAGGGGCAGTCATTCAAAGAAACATAGGATTGCACATCCTCATACTTTGGAAAAACAAAATGTTCACCTGAATGTGATAATGTGATAATAAACAAAAAGTACATGTAATACAACTTTTCAAAACCCAGCATGAACTGAACAGATCGGACCTATTTGGCGCTCTTTTCCCCCCTCGACATTGCTTAAACTAGTTTCCCAGGGGTGGAAGAATTTGGAAGGTTGGCCCACATCCAAGATGTAACACAAGTTTCTGCTTACACTTCAGACACCAGCCATGCACTAGCTGCCCTCTGTATGTTTTTCACTTGTTCGGTTCGGGGGCCCCCTCGTAGCCACACCGTGGTAGGGATGCAACTCAGAGATGCACAACAAATGACTCATATCATCTCATCTTACGTTTGGAATAACATTTGACTGGATTTGGTATTGGTCTATCAAGATTCTGTATTGTTTCATCAAAGAACCAAAGAAAGACAGACTTTCCAAGCTTGTCAAGTTTGGAAATTTTCAACTGCATAATCCTCGAAGTCCTGAGGCGGATAGCAATTCAAAGGTGACTTTAAAATAGGATTTACTCTCTATAAATACACATCAATAATGAAATAATAGCACATTACCTAGATCTCTATTAACAGGTTATTAAAAATTCCTCTTTTCTGTGCACTCCTTGCACGGAGAAATGCAACAAGAGTTAACACCTCAACACTTTTTAAATTCCACAATTCTCTCACTGTTCTTTACTTTGATTTTAAACTGTTCATTTCAATTTGAAACAAATTATTAAGTAACCATGATTTCTGGTTAGCCCTCTATCACTTCAGAATATCACAATAATAACTACACATTTGATATCTTCTATCCCTATCCTCCCCTTAACCCATTAACAAATGTGACCATGCCCCCTGATTTAAACTGTTCTTGAACCAAATCAAAGGAGATTCACTGATTCAATTACAAGAAAGTAAAGCAAACAATGGCCTTATTTTATTTCCTCTTCCATGTTAATCATTGCCTTGCCACACACAGCACAGATGTCTACAAATGATATCCAACTATGTTCCCACTTCTATCAATTGCCTTTGAGAGAAAATTAGGGGCCAAAACAGGAAGTCGGGTATTAGAATCTCCCAACAGGAAAACGTAAATTCTTGTATTAACCGAGATTTGGAGAATAGCCAGTGTAATATTGTAACTCTATCACTGAGTTGCTTCATTTACACTGCAACCAAAAACCCACTTCTAGAGTGTGGTTTTTTTTAAACGCCTGCAGAAGTTTCACCAATTTTTTGTTAAATTGCAATGTAAAGGAAACTTCGCTGAAGCATGCGGGGCACCGATAAGTCCCGCATACGTGTGTAATATTCACCCCAAAATGGGTATGAGCAAACTTTGATGATTTTTCATGGGTTTTTCAGTAGTGTTAATGGTAATAAGAAAATCAATGAGTTCTCAAAAAATGTTTGTTGTCACGGTGTAAATGAACCTACTGTTGAGTAAGAAAGAAGGGCAGCATATCGGTGATAGCATTTCATATTGGAACCTTGTGCTTTTGTATTTATTTACAATAAGAAGATTAATTTGATGCAACTTGTCTCATACAAAGAAGAAGGTCAATGTCAGTTGCTATAACCTTTCATCTGAAAATATCTCAATTTTAAAAGTAACTTATCTCAAGCGCCAGAACAAAGAACGGTTTCAAGAATGATACGTGTGGCATTGCATGGGAAACCGAGACTATAAAATTTATGACTGTAAGCCATCTCACATAATAAATGCACGTAGACTTTAACTTAGACTTACATGTATCTATTACTTGTTATCTGCACGGAAATAGAATCTTAAACCAAACTGCCTACATTCAGTTGTGCCAACTTACACCTAATTTCTCTTTTAATGTTTGCAGCAAACTAAAATATACCAAAGCTTAGTAATGTCATTAACCCAACTGGCACACTGTCAAGATAATTGTTTTAATCATGGCATTCCTAAGAATGTCATATTCCATTTTAATCACTTTCCCCATCAAACTTTGTAGTTTTTAGAACAGGATTATTAACATAAAACTAGTGTGATTCATTTTAAGAATTTTACAATCACACATAAACTACATTTGAAAGAGTTTCAGTTGATAATAGTTTGGGATATTACTATTTCTTAAGGCTTTCAACACCAGGGTTAATATCACCTTTTTTTTTTAATATAAAATTAACAGAGGTTTTGTTATGCCTGAGAGGCCCACCGCAACCAAAGTAAGAGCATAAGTGTCCACCTGTATACATAATATTCTATTGTACATACTAGTAAATTCAATAAAAGAGATTTGTTGCCTATTCTGGACATTAAGTATCTACTGCAATAGCAGAAGTCTATGCCTTCACCTTTCTTAAAGGCGTTTTTTAAAATTGCCAAATCTGAGATGCATGGCCCTACGTATTATCAGCGTCTGTGATATTGTGTAGCATTGAAGCCCTGAAAAATTGCACTACAAAATGATCAAAAAGTGGCTCAAAAAAGTAAAAATCTTTGAGTGACCGGTCTTACCATACCGGTACTCATTTTCCCCAATAGACTGTTGTATCATAAAAACTGTTGGGAAAATGGTTTTTGAAATTCTGAATTACGATCATAAATATCTTGATATATCTAATAATATCTAATCTCATTAAGTGGGGAAAGTATTCCAACTCCAAGCAACCAACAAGATAATGCATGAAGACTGAATTATTCATAAGATCTTTGACACCATATAGGCACTTACTCTCACTTTCATGTACATGTACAGTGTATGTGTACATGAACAGATACATGCATCAAACTATTCATTACATAATGTGTCCAGTTGTCCACAAAAACAGAACATTATCTATATCATTCATTTTGGAATGTAGCTGAGGAGTGCTGTCAAATATCTTCAATTTTGTTTAGTAGGCCTTCCATTCTTGTATCAAATTTGTTTTGTCCTTGATGGAGATATCTATCCCATCAATCATCATTTCACATTTGCCAATGGTGGATTTACGAGCAATAAATTATCACCATCATCGGCCATCTTCAACACCATTCACTTTCATACAAAACCATCACCATCTTCCATTATTGACAGCACAACTTGGCAATTACTACAGTAGGCTACCATCTGATCCTACCAGATATTGAATTACAAAATGATGAAAGAGACACCATTTCCTCATCATGATCACCAGCTCATCATCATGATCACCATCTCATACATCATGAAACAATATGCACATTTTCCATACACAGATACATACGTGACACATTACATTACATGTCTAGCTGAAAGTGAAATAGATGCGAGAGTTTATTTTGGAATCTGACAAACCTTTCTCGACTTCTGCCAAGATCACATCGATGTAATCCTCCTCTAATGGTTCTCCAACTACCACCAGCAAGAAATGAGTCAGGGCATCAGAAAATCCAGCAGATGTGCTTGGAGGTAAGGATGCATCCTCCGAAGTAGCCATCTTATTTTCTCCTCCTCCTTGAGCAAATAGGATGATACTGCAATCTTCACTGCGATATATGTGAGAGATCAAGGATTCTTTGTGTGTATCCGGAGCGAGTATCCGACGCGAGTGCAACACACGTGTATAGCGGCTGCTCAGCTGAGCTGCAGAGCGAGAGCGACCGAAAAAGTGGGCAGGGCAAGAAGGACACAGTCTACTTTCCAGTCGTAAATGATTTTCTGCGTTATTATTTTCCCCGAACTTTCTCGCATCACTTTGAGATCGATGGTAGTGGAAAGCAGATTTTCAATCGCGCCCTCTTGTGCCTTTAGCATTACATCGTAAGAGGGAATACGAAAACTTACAAGGCTATACTCGGCATGGGATGTACCATGAAGATGTTTTTAATTACATTATTTGGCCTCGTCAAACACCCACAGAAGAAATTAACACTCGTCGGGTTAAACCATCTATTATTCAGGTTTTCTATGCAGCCTTTTTTTTGTGTAGGCAAAATTTGGTCAAGCAATAAACATTAAAAAGTGTTAAAAACTTAGAATTAAAATAAGAAAACAAACAAACAATATTGCCCCGGCTCTTTTTTTTAAATACGTGAGGGATGTTGTTCACGTGTAATTTCCTATCACCCCTATCTTCTTTCCCCTCCCCTTTTTACCTCTTTCTCTCATCCCTCTCCCTCTCTCTCTCTATCTCTCTCTCTCTCTCTCTCTCTCTCTCTCTGTGTCTCTCTCTCTCTCCTTCTCCAGTCTATTTTTTTCTTTCTCTATCTGTCTGTTTATCTTTCTATCTAATTCCCACCTACGTATTAATCTGTTTATCATCTATTTTTCCATCCATCTATCAAATTATATATTTATTTATCTATTTGTGTGCCTATTTTTAATTATATAATCTATTCAAAATATCTTCCTTTCTGCTGCTTTTAGATTCAGGTAAGGATGATGTGCTTCTGCTTCAACTAAGAAAATATTTAGCGGCGAATCAAAGAGCGGGGGGAGGGGGGGGGGATAGTGAGTACTAAAAATATTGTTTTTGTTTTGTTTTGCTCAACGGGGGGGGGGGGGGTAGTGAGCACTATTTTTTTCTTACTCAACACCCCCCCCCCCCCCCTTGAGCGAAAAAAACACAAAGGTAAAATTTTGTTAACCAGCTTTTGTTATAATTTGCAAGGGGTGGGGGCCCGGCGGCCCCCATGCTCCCACCCTGGATCCACCACTGGGCCAACATGTGTGTTTTGTATGTGTAAACAATGGTGTCTTTTTAATCTTGTATCAGTATCCATTTCCAAATGTTAGTTTAGCTACGCTGACTTCCTCTTTGCATCAAATTTCATTAAATGCCCAGGTTTCCCTCTCGGGTTGTTTGTTATCAACGACCAAGACTCCATCACTCAAGTTTGGTTTTATTCAGAGTCATTTGTGATCCCGGCTAGGACAAACTAGAAAGACTTGTGAAATGTATATTTAAATACCAGATGCATCTTGTATTCATTTTCGTAATTTCGCAATTTCGAAATTTAATTTATAGTCTTTGGAAATTGCCCCAATACGAATTATACGTGACACTCCATTGTAACAGCGTCATGCGCCACCATCCCTTTTTCGGCTGCTTTCGACTCAAGCATTCATGCTTATGATAATTGGCCGCTACATTAATTTATACAGGTTTTTTTTATATTTACCTACGTACTTCAAAGTTGTCGATTACATCTCTGTATTTTGTTTTTAGTTGTACATTTTATGCAAAACAACTAGATTTTATATCATCAATATTATTTGAATATTTAGGTTGTTAGTTTTCAATAAATGCAAAAACAGCTGCTAAAAAAATATATCATTCACCTATGTTATGAATTATTGTATCCCAAAAGTCATAATGCGAATTGCATACATTAGTTGTTGCTAGGTAGGACAAACATTATGACTTACCCTTCTTAACAACACTTAATATATGCAATTTTCATTCTTGCTGTTGAAATACAATAATTAAACATCATTAAAGTGTAATTAGAAAAACACATAATATCCTCAGATTTATCGAACAAAAGTATAGGAATAGTGCAAAAGAATGGGCACGGGACTTTAATAAGAATACTATACAGGGGGTGCTTGTGAAAATGGTACTTGCATTGAGTGCTTGGTTGAAGAAATTGCAGCAATATAAAAATGACGATTCTAACAATACAATATTTTATTGAATGACATCAAAAAGGGAAGTATACACTTAACAAATATAACCCAAATTATTTTGTGTAATGAATTAATAAAGAGAGAAAGAGACAGATAGAGAGAGAGAGAGAGAGAGAGAGAGAGAATGGGAGGGCTTGGTTGAAGAAATTGCAGCAATGCAAAAATGACGCTTCTAACAATACAATATTTTATTGACTAACATCAAAAAGGGAAGTATACACTTAACAAATATAACCCAAATGGAATTGTTTAAACAAATTAATAAAGAGAGAGAGAAAGAGAGAGAGAGAGAGAGAGAGAGAAAGAACAAAGAACACGCTTATAATCTCAAGTAAGGGCATCATAGCATTTTGTCTACATAGACTTTGGGGGATTTCGATTCTACGATACACCTTTTGCAAAGGTATGGAGGATATCGACACAAATTAATAATGTGCACATATTGTTTTATAGTATCATTTCGAGAAACCCCTAAGTAATTTCAAAATCCCCATGTAATTCTAAAAGTGTGTGCACATTGTCAAGAATCAGTGTATGAAATAATGATCTCACCCCATTAATGAAAATTTATTTGTGTATTTAGTACACTTCTTTATCAAAATAAAATACATTGTGTGTTCTTTTAGTTGGTCTAGGACATTTTTTTTCAAAGAGATATCGCTGTAATTTGTCTTTGGTTTATTACACATCAAAATGTATTTACGTAGTCATGTTGATTGAGACTATTGGTTCACCTGTTTTGATATTTGTTTTTCAATAGTGTGTATGCAGGTATAAGGTCATGTACTACCTCTGACACGGCGATAGCGTACGTAGCCAAGGGAATCATCGGGGCACATTTCACAAAGGTATAGTCCCACTAATTATGAAACGGTGCAGAAATAACAACAACAAAAATACAAGTTACAAATACTTGGTAACACTTTATCAGCTCTGTAGGGTTATAAGACTTTGCAAAAAGCATATAATTTGACTCCACCCTCGAGAAACTAAAAACCCTGCGGCTTAGTACTCTAGGCCTACCCACCCCTATCAGGCGTCTGTAGTTTAAAGCAGAACATGCATTAACATGTTTGAATGTATTATATTATTACTATATTTGAATATCCTTGAGAAGCAGAACTATTACATTTTACGAAGTTTTTAAATAGGGAAATTTTACATGAACTAATTTTAAATAATCATGTCAACTTTAGGGGCCTCATATAGGGTAAGGAAAATGCCGCACCCTCTCTCTGTGATTTCCATCTGTGAATTATCCAGGCAACATGTGAAATCTGAATCTTTATAATGTCTAGACATATTTGGCCAATATGTCGTCGTCAAATTCGTTCTAAAGAATGCGCCTCCTATGGGATATTTTAGTTTAGCTATGTTTCTTGTGAGGATACAAAAAATGTAAAATACACTGAAAGTCATATATAACCCATAACCATGATAACGTGTATTGACATACAGGTTTAGTGAATCATTACTGTCTAGACATACGTCAAGCTGTACAAACAAAGAACGAATTATAATATTACAAGTATATTTGTTTAGTATCAGTCATTATAAAAGCAATTTTTTAGTTGAAAATGAAGATACCAACAAAGTAATTAGAGGAGACACATCATTTATTTAGCTTGTTTTCTTCGTTTTAAATGGAATGAAAGTAAATCCAAATTTTGCAAGACCTAAATTTCTTATATAAAACACACTCAAACTTCCCCCAACCATATTTAAACAAACAAATTTCTATTTGCAAATATCCTTGAGGAATGTGTAGGAAATAGTTGAAGGTACGTCTTAAGTAATAAAACGAATCATATAAGCCAAAGGAAAATTCCGTTCATGCCAATAAATTAAAACGTCATCGATTTTTTTTTTCTCCAACTATTTCATTTGTCGTTTCAAAATGCATATAATTAGTCAATGTGTGCTTTTCTCGGTCGTCATGGTAATATGTTTGCTTTTCTTCCTGTATTCAAATAGATGCACGACACTTGACGAGACGACAAGGTCTGGGGTAAAGTGAAGAATGCATGCAGTGGGTTCGTGTTCAAATTGACTGCATCATTTCTATTTATAGCACAGGCGTTGACGTTCACTGTTGGTATCATCTCATTCTTGTTTATAATACTTTTGGCTACCTGAAAACCTGTCAGCACTTTACCAATCGTTATCGAAAATTGATTCGAATTGCAAAAGGAAATAATTCAAGCAGGGATAAGATCATCTAAGAATCGGAATGGGGTTGCGAACAGATATTGGAGTAAATAATTCAGGATACACTATGCGTCTTTTATATATTTGTCTCCTCCTGGTGGCATCCTCCTCAGCGGAATTCGAAGAGATAAGTATGTATTTCGAAAGATTGACTCCATCTTTGTATTTTGTTAGCGATCTGTCAGCTTCAATAGACCTGTTAACTAACAGTTATATTCAAATTGCATGCATACTTTTAAACAAAGGTTTTTCTGACAACCTGGAAGCTTGTCCGTGCTTGCCCGACATAGCAACAAGTAACGTATATAGACTGGATACCAACTATAATTGCAGTTCATTCGTTAAAAAATGTTAACGGAATAGCTCGTCACAAGGTCCCTAGGAAAGAAAAATCCAGAAATTTAAATATGTTAGTAAACCAGTCTGTTCATCTAAAATGTGTATGCAGCTTTATCAATCGAAATAGAAAGATATACAAGATGGCATCAAATAGATTTTACTTCGATTTCACAGTTGTGCATCTGATCCCCCTTCCAAATTTAAACATCTCTCAGATCATTTATAGTATAGCTTCTCTTCCTGCAACACAACGAATAATTTTACACCATTCTCCTCAATTCTCTGTACTGATATTTCTTAGACACACAGTTATGATTTAATAAAAAATCAGTTTATTTTGTTCGATTTACTTAATTATTCGAGTAATCATTTCAAATGATTTAATTCAGTTGAAACACTGCATGAAAGCTTGAACCTCCCTACATTTAGAAATGTAGTCTGCCTTTAAGGGTAGGCCAATAATAACATACTTTCTTGAGCTTTGATATTACACTTTTTGATTTAAGGTGATGTAACATTTGATGGCGAGCCTGGTATTTGGAATGGAGCCCCCACGGTGGATCTTGAGAACTATACGCATGTTCAGATCTGTGCAAATCACACTTCCTGGAACGCTACTATGACAGACACATACTGGAACACTGATATGGCAGACACTATCTGTCAGTATTTTGGTCAGTATAAAATGTCTTTCTTAATATTACTAATAATTCAACAGTATAGTTACTCATTGTAATATCATCTAGGACCTTCTATTTTCAAAGTGTTATACTGAAATACAACCGTGGATAGTACTCACATGTTCTATAAAGAAATACCAGCAATAAATCCGGGGGTCAATTATTAGTCATGTCGCACGTCAATATTCATAAAAAGGAAAAACAAAATGATAATTATTGTTGTCTTACTGTCAGAAAAATCTATAGAAAACAGCACTAATCTAGCCCAACTATTATACATATCCTATATAAGTTCATGTCAGCGTGTCACACGACAATACTAAAAACGTTAGTATCCTCACTTTAATTATTTTTTTAATGTTAAGTATAATTTATATAATTCTTCCATTAATGTATCAATACGTTTCAGGATTTACGGGCTCAATGATCATCGAGGTGATGGACTTTGCAGCCCCTGGATTTGCAATGTGTAAGAAAGAACAGAATAACACAGATTCTCGTCTACAGCTGTCCTGTAAATTCCTAGAAGTCTGTGTGGGAGTTCCCATAATCTCATGCTTACGTAAGTACCTCCAAAACTTACCATTGTGTGCTGTGGTTGTGTGTGCGTGAGTGTGTGAAACGGCAAGTCCATTCCAAAAATAACGTACTTTCAATAGTAGCAGAAAAATCACACAAACCAATAAAAAAAGGTTTGATCAACATCGGACAACTAATAAGAAAGTTATGAATTTTTAAAATAAAAAAACTTTGAAAATCACAAGACAAATTGGCAACTCACTCATGAGTATATAATAACGTCATTGCCTCACTATCCACTAATTGATTTCTTTATATTGATAATAGAAATTTCCCATTTCCCCCCTAAGAATCTTATTTCCTCACACCAGCATCAAAGTTACATTGATATAATAATATGTTTGTGTCAATGCACTAGTATAGTAATTTTTCAGTTAAATCATGAAATATTTGATTTACAATGAACTACTGTATTATTTTGTATAAAAATCAATGATTATGAACATACAATATTCAGAAAATAGTGTCAATTCTTCAAAGTTCATAACATTTTGTGTATTGTCATGTACGCAATATGATACAAACCATATAACCTGGACAAAGGCTTGAGGAAATCAAGTTTTGGGGGAGAAAAATAGAAATAAATGGGATAAAAAGATACAAAGCAATTGATAAATAGTGAGGCAATGACGTCACAAACTGATAACCAAATTGGCAATTTGTGTATTGATTTCCATTGTTCCATTCTTTTTCATACTTTTTCAAAAATTCATAAGTTCCTTATTAGTTATCCGATTTTAATCATTTTGTGGTTGTTGCTCTGTTTCTCTTGTTTTTCTGCATCTATCATAAGCAAATTATTTTTGGAGTGGACTTAGCCTTTACTCTAGAAGAATAGACATTATACTAGAACGTGTAGGGGGACAAGCCTTGTTAAATACATTTAGTTTGGTCAGCAATTTGTTAACCATCACCAATATCTAATGGCGATTAATTTGAATGGCTGTTTTCTCTTCTTGCTAGTAAAAGGTGAATGAAGGTGTCACGTACTCCATATCTACATGATTGTTTGTTCATATACTGTAATTGATAAAAACTCTCAAAATCGTTAACGAATTGAGAACCGAACCGAGGGTTGGTTTTGTTCTTTTGGTTTGTCAACTCTCTGGCGCACAATTGATGGGCTACAAGCACACGCACACTTACTGACATACCACACAAAGTATTGGCGCATTATACGTATTCTAAGTAGAGAATAATTATATTCAAAGCTTTCCGCTCATGTTTTTCCCCCAGTTCCCGGGTATGAGGGCTGTTATACCCAAACGGCTACCGATCCGTTCTTTACCAATGGTTCGCTGGCAGATTTAGGGGATCAGCAAGTTAATATCCAGACCTGTGCCGAGGCATGCTCTGATAGTCCATACCTAGGGCTCACCAACGGTTCCAACTGCATCTGTGGATCAGGACTGGGTAATCGTAGTCTTGTAGGGGATTGTGATCTGGGATGCCAAGGAGATGATCTACAGCAGTGTGGTGGAGAAGAGGCTACCAGCGTCTACAGTGGTATGTTACCATTACAAACAAAAATGTTTGTTTTGTGTTTTGTGTTTGTCTTTGTATAGGGTCTTAACCATTCGCTGATACAAAAATACAGAGAACGAACTAACGAAATAATTGGCTGAATAAACGGGATTTTAAATTTATTCTATGGGGTATTCTTCAAACAAGAGTAACGCTTGTGTCATGAGGTCGCTACTGGGATAATATGATGTGTTTCTTTTTTTCTTTTTTTTAATTTAATTTTCTTATTTTCTTAGTTTGTTATATCATTTTACTATAGATAAAAGGAATGAACACAAATTACTATAACTAATATTGTTACTAATGCAATAATTATAAATTTACCAGTAAGACTTTCCTCTCTTTCACCCTTTTTTGAAATTCATTTGTATTTATATAGCCAGCGTGATTGGTCAATGTGAGTCGGAGCGGGTGGAGATTATTCCTGATCAGCCACATTACATAACATCACCGGTACGTATAAGTATGATCTTACAAATCACTGTTTAATCAACAAACTTCCTTTTTTACGATGTTTTTGTTTATTGGTCTGATAGTGGGAACGTTATAGCATTGATCATAACTGATAGGTTTTTCGTTTTTTTTTTAAATATTTGTTACCATCATGTTCTGTATGTATAGTATTGTCATTATCATATTATTATTATCAATATGCTATGCTTTCATTCATCGTTTATTATGGTCGATATCTTATTCTGAAGTATTATATGATAGTCATTTGTACATGTATTCAAATATGTTATTCAGAGATTTATTTTCAATAAATTGGCCTGTCGGAGGGTCCACCAATTTTTTTATTTTTTTAAATAACTGATAGGTTATGAAAATAATTTTTTTGCAGACAATCACAAAAAGTGTTTGCCAGTTTTTTAACACATAATATGAGCGATAAGGTGTTATTATGACATGGAAAAGTATATATGTAAAAACAAATCTGAAAGAAAAGATATTTATGAAAAAGTGGTTACCTTTTACAAAGTGTTTCTGATTGTTTATTTCTTCTAAATTATTACCAAGTAAATCCGTGATATTTTAAAAATGAACTGTTATTTGTAACTGATATCTACAAATGTATGTTCATATCATATTTTGAATGGCCTAGAATATCATTTTGAAATTCCGCAAGTATACATCTCTTCTAGTATACATAATGTGAAAGATATCATTTAATAAGGGAAGCCTTTTTAAGGGGAAAAACCGATAGGCGATGTCATTGACACATTGTTGTAAAATTAATTAAATTCCATTAGGATCTATCCTTTCATATATTAATTGTTACGAGACTCTCTCTCTTTTGTCATTTTCCCCACACTTCACATTATGTTATTTCAATTAAACCATTACAAGGGTGGATGATGAAACCATTCTCATCGTCTCTCATAGTATATCATCATCTTATGTCATACGGACAACGTGCACTACATAAAATGCTGTGAGCGTCGAAATCGGCAGCCTAGCATAGCCGGGTAATGTTGGAGCGCCTTGAGGACCTTGCAAGGTCGATACGTGCGCTATATAAGAATCCAATATTATTATTATTATTAATATATACAGTGCGTCCCAGAAAAAAACGAAACCGAGAATTATCGATGTTTTATCATAACTTATTCACATTTATAATTAATAAATGACACATGTTTGGAAAGCTTAGATCCTCTTCTTTCATTTTGATGCCATTTATATGATTCATATTTCATGCATGAGTGATTAAAATGAATTTGAAGAGAGGAAACCAAAAAATCATTTGGCGGACGGTATCTGAATTTCAAAGAGAAGATCACATTTCTAGAAAGGTGGGTCTCTGCCCTTTCATATGACACCTCAATCAGGAAAAATGAGCAAGGTTTGACAAAGTTATGTTTGTTTAAAGTAGTGCTTGCATTTCCATAATTTCATCAAACGAATTCGTTTTCACTGTCTGTCTGTCGTAGCAACTAGCAGAATTGACAAAAGACTTAACTCCGTTTCGTTGACGATCAGCCATGCATTAAGTCTGTCGTCTACGGCTGATTGTCAACGAAACGGAGTTAAGTCTTTTGTTAATTCCGTTTGTTGCAACGACAGACAGCCAGTGAAAACGAATTCGTTTAATGAAAATAAGGAAATGCAGGCATTACTTTAAACAAACAGAACTTTGTTATTCCTAGGTCATTTTTCCTGACTGAGGTGTCATATGAAAGGGCAGAAACTCAACTTTCTAGAAATGTGATTTTCTCTTTGAAATTCAGATACCGTCCGCCAAATGATTTTTTGGTTTCCTCTCTTCAAATTTATGTCAATCACTCATGCGTGAAATATGCATCATATAAATGGCATCAAATAAAAGAGGAGGATCTAAGCTTTCCAAACATGTGTCATTTATTAATTATAGATGTGGATAAGTTATGATAAAACATCGATAATTCTCGGTTTTGTTTTTTCTGGGACGCACTGTATAGGGACATCACGTGGGTCTTGTCTATAACCGAAATGACAGCTAGCTCTGACTAAGAACATGGTTTTCTTTACTTTACAGAATTTCCCGGACATCTACGAAGCAAACGTGTCTTGTTCTTGGATATTGGATATCAATGTTCCGTTGTTCCATGACCTTGAGATAATCACGACCTTTGACTTTGAAGATGACAATATCCAACACCTGGACATCTCATCTGAGTCCGACCTTGTAGAATTGACTCCAGCAGGAACATCTGGCACGACTGTTCTTAGTCGTACCCCATACAGTACACTCCAAGACACCATCACTGTATCATTGACACCATCTTCTGGTGGCAATAGTACAGCCTTCGTCATGAAATTCACTCTGATGTGTAAGTTTTTGGTTAATAAACTTTGTGTAGGGTAAAGGCTTTTAATTACGATTAAATAATGCATCCTCAATCTTCTATATCGACTATCTTTATCCTTATCTTTATCTATCTCTATCTTTGATGTAAAAGGATTATTTCCTTTTCACATTTTTCTGTTGATGGCAATCCCTTCGAGCATGTCTACACATTATTGTTTATGGACTTCCTTTTGTTCTGATCACTTATACTTTAGTTTCTAGCACATCCCAAAGCATTAACAAAATATAGTATCACGATGGTGATAATGGGGGAGAACACATTGATTTCTTTTAGAGCTGATTTAAAACTTCGTTGAGAGATCATTTGCTTATAAACCAAAATGAAAAATACTGGACGTATTAACGAAAGAATAAAAAAGAAAAAGTTTTCACATTGACTAAAGTGAAATGATTATGAGTAGTGCCGATGGATCGATGAACCTCATGTAACGTTTATGTAAATTATGTTAAAAAAGGGAATATTTCTTTCATTTCACATAAAATTACGTGACAGAATGTTATTATCTCTCTATATTCATGCACAGCTAACACGATGTATACTCCGGCTAACGACTATACTACCGCCCCGCCTCCTGAGTCTACTACGTCCAAGGCTGGGCAGAATGTCAATCTGGGCAAGCTAGGTACAGTTTTTTCACTCTCACCTTCTTGTATTGCATAAAGCCTATAAAAAAAGATGTTGTATTGCCCTTTGCGACCGACCCCAAAATCTTGAAATCTACGTCGGATTTTTATTTTTTATTTTTTATTTTTTAGATATTCAAATATGTGTTAGTATTCAAACTGAGAAATACCTGCCCAAAGAGAAAGAAAGAAAAAAATTAAATAAAAAAAGAAAGATTTCCGACCGACCGACCATGTTTTGGCACCTAAAGGGCAATACAACATCTCTGTTTTGTTAGGCCTAATGTCAAGTGTATTCAAGTCAATAATATCATAGCCAGGCAGACATGAGGAATCGGAATTATGCAAACGAACGGAAAGGGGCAGCATGGGGAAATTTACAATGCTCACTTTCCCATAATACACATGAACTATCTTGTTCAATTCAGTAACAACCACGCAATTTAAGCTTCATACTTAGGCATATGATGTGTTTTCCGTCTTTTTGTGTCATTTATATAAACCAACTATTGTTTTAGTGAACAACCATACACATGCTTAATAATATAATATCATATTTTCTCTCTTTATTATAGCCATGTCCGCTGGCCTAGGAGTCATCCTCGCTGCTATTCTTCTGGTTTGAGAGGTTCCCAGATGTTTTATCAAATTTGCTCCATTTCTTTATTCTTTACGTATGATAAATGCATAATCATATAGACTCAGTTACTCATAACCAATAATCAAGATTTTGTTAAAAACTGTTTTGTACGACAACCTTATGTGTTTATATTTATTGTGAAATGGTGAACATGTATTCCTATCAATGTCTGTAAGAAACAAATAATTATCTTTTTTAACATAATGAACATAGAATAAGAGTGAACAATGATATAGAATAGATGTATAATAGTCAAATTCCAGTCACAGCGCTGTTAACATGGTTATTTATCAACTGAAAATTCATGCATGATCACGTATGATTTAGAGTGTGTCATATTCTATTATTCAAAATTTATCTCTGAATTAAAAAGAAATCACATTCCCCCTAAAACTCTTATTTTTAGAAGAATAATCATGAGGACAGAAATTTAGAGTACTCAGTCATTATACTTGTAGCGTTATATTGCTTTAATATCCAAGTTTGCCTTTTATAGCACGCAACCGCACAAAACTGTACTTGTATTTCATACATTTCACCCATTTGTATTACTTCAAGGGGCTGCGTTTGGTTTCATTTACATTATTATTAATGTATAAACGAAAAGAATCAGTGTAGACAAAACTGTTTATAGTACGCTTCGTGTGATATGACTGCTGAGTATATTTGTGGGCTATTTAACTGTATATTATCTTATTTCGTGTATTAAAGTATACTTTGTAATTTATATATATTGCGATTGGGAACAAAAGCCTGTTCAGGTATAGACAGTTAATTGATGACAGCTGGTCACACAAGCAGGCCCTTCAAGGAGAGTCCCAAGAAGGCCAATCAACTTAGTTCGCTGCTGCTCAAATGATGCTATGTAAACTAATCAATTAAAACAACAAAATTAACCAGAAATATATAATACATGCAACATAAGAAATGTGTGCAACACACATGGTAATGGTATAGAAGTGTCCACTTACAGTGTACATCGGGGAAAGGCGACATTGCATGGCACACATTAAAACAACTAGCATCTAACTGAAGCAAGCCAAACACCTGGCTTTCATTGTGTTCACCACTTTCCACTTATCCACTAATATGTTTTTATGTAGTCTGTACCGTGTATAGCATTTAATGCTATACCTGTTTTTTTAATAAATCTTCTTAATCGTTTGATTGAAATGTCATAGTTTTATAATGGTTTTATTGTCCATTGACTGTTTTTAATTGGTGTTGGAGTTTGGAAATAAGTACTCAAGGTGATTCACTTATATTTACCCTAGCCATGCATGCCGCCCCTATCAGATGTACATGTATGATCACTAATGATACATTGTGTCTAGCCCCTAAAAAGTACTGCTACTTTCAAGATACTAAATTTGTTGTTTAATACACGGGTGGCCAACCTTTTAAAGCTCGCGGGCCACAGCTAACGATTAGCATAACCTGGCGGGCCATAGATAGTCTTCTCCCCCCCCCCCCAAAAAAAAAAAGAAAAACCCTCATGCAATACGTGTACGCACCTGCAGCCTCGAACCCCTATCCGTTATTAAGGGTCATTTTTCTCGAAAAAAAGACCCATTTCCCACAATTTTCGGGTGTTTTTCGGGTGTTTGGGGGTGTTTGCATGGCAAACGCCCAACAAATTTGAAAAAACGGACCCATTTTTAATGATATTTTTGTTAGAAGTAGGACCCATGTTTATGGATTTTGTGTGTGACAAAGTCATCCATTAGAGCGGACACCCCCGTATGTGATATGTGAATACCCCCCCCCCCCCCCGGGTGTTAATGTCGTTAATGTAATGTAATGAGAGGAAATTTTAGGAGTTTAGCATCAACCACGTAACAATTCAATATGTTGTGAATGATGGGAACAAATTATAGAAATACAGCTGTTTGTAAATGTTTTACCCTATTACATCGCTGCTATGCGGGCCGCATTTCATTTATGAGCTATTTTTATTATCACTTCTTCAATGCTCCGCGGGCCGCATCAGAAAAGCTAGCGGGCCGCATGCGGCCCGCGGGCCGCGGGTTGGCCACCCGTAATAGGCATTAAGTATTATACTTGCGTAATATCACAACAGCGAATACCACGAGTGGATACAATTACCACATGTCTTAAGTAAGGAATTATTTGACAGAAAGAATTTGGAATGAATCAGCCAAAGAGTGTTATTCCTGTTTCATAATCATAATTTTTAAATCGTCTCTGTATCAATTGTTGTTCGTGTGCCCAATTATTGGTTAAAATAAAGTAATTTGATTTTAAAATATATGTTTTGTTTGTGTGTATAATAATATATGAGTTTGGTGACGTAATGAGAGTAGAAAGGATGCTCTCTTTTTTTTAAGCTAAAAATTGAGCAATTGATATTTAAAGGGACTTGGTATAGCTATAGGAAGATCAGATAATATCATTTCATTTTCATTTCATTTCATAAAATTTCATATTTCTCATGTTACATATACATTTCAAAAATTAAATACAATTTAAAAAAAAAAAATGAAATTTACAATCAATGATACATACATAAATAACATAAAGATAAGCGGTCAATATAGAGTACTGATTGAACTGAGAGAAATATGGTGGGATCTACATGAAAGCATGCTTGTAAAGCTGTAGGCCCCGGTGAATGTGGTAATGACTATGAAACCCATAGGAATGATTGGGAGAAAGAGCATCGTGGTTTGATAGGTTGAAGGAATGATACGAGGAGAGAGGGAAGAAGGACTAATAAGGATGGAAATTAGGAGGAACGACATGATCACAAAAGCCTATATTATTGTAATGTAACAACTTAGTAATGTTAGCAACGACACCTATTTAGAGAGAAAGAGAGATAGAAATTATTGGAGAGGGAATGTGTGTGTGGTTTTGTGTGTGTGTGTGTGTGTGTGTGTGTGTGTGTGTGTGTGTGTGTGTGTGCGTGCGTGTGTGTGTGTGTGTGTGTGTGTGTGTTAGAAAAGAGAGAGAGAGAGCGAGAGAGAGAGAGGGAAGAGGAAAGCAGTTGAACTTCCATCGTTTTGTTTGCTTCTATTTTCAACATTTATCCACGCCTTACAAAAAAAGTGCTATCTATAATGTTAGTTTTGAAGGTAGTTGACGGTTAAAACCATTGCTGATAATTCTGTCTCACATTCTTATTCAAATTTTCTGATATGAGTTAAGCCTCCGTCACAAATGCCATTACGAACTGCTACGAACGCCGTACGGACGATTTTCAGACAATGGAAATTCGGGAAGACAAAATTATGGAAAAACGGGGAGATTCGTACGAAACTATTATTCGTACGAACCTTTGTGACCGTAGCATGATTAAAAATAAAAATGTTTTCGAAGAATAGACATTTTTAAATTGCGCTGTAAAATTTATTATTCGTAATATAGGCCTACAGACCAATAATGCATCTTATCTTATCTTATCTAAAATTATATGATGTGTAATACGTCAACATTGAAAGAAATATCACATAAAACGTTGCACATATCAAACACTAACCAAATATTTAAACAGAGAGAAAGAGAATGATAGATTAAAAGGGCAGCAATAGGAGACATTATGAGAACCAAAATTTACACGAACTAAGTCGGTGTATATAATGTATGTTTTTTTAGTGGAAAATTAAATTCCTCTCTTAAAATCACAATGTCAGGAATGTATATACTAAGTAATGTAAAAAATCACTAGAAAATATGACTAGAGGCCTACATAATTTTAATAATATTCCTTAATCGCTATTGGGACCAATAATGGTATCCTCTGTATTAAACCGGATAAATATAGGAGTACATATCAAATACGGGCTCTATACAAGAAGCCAATATCATAAGCAATAAACAACATCAGTTTGAGGGGGAAATGGAAAGAATGATATGAAATTATTATTTTGAGCACCCTTTTTCGCAGGTTGATAACACTATCAAAACACAATTTAACCTTAGATATTTGTTCACATCACATATTAACAAACTGTTTGCCTTTGACATTTTTGTCGTTAAAAAGAATCATTATTTACTTTTCCTGGCTGCCATGGTAGTATTTGCACTAGTCTGAGAGTTCAAATATGCATAATATTAATGACTAAGTTTTGCAGCAGAGTTGGACATCGGTCTTATGCTTCACATTAATCATGTCCATATTAGTCAGGTGGCTTAGCGAAATTATCGTTACTCGGCGGATGGTACAGGGCTTCCTTAGGACCTACTGAACGATATTAGCCTATATAGGAGCACTCGGTAACACATTAATATAAAGATGTGGGGGCGGGGTCGTCATCCCGGAGCCCATAAAAAATATATAACGCCCCTGCCCCAAATCACCCCTATATGAATGTTTTGCTGGGGGCTCCAACCCTAGGGTCGTTCAGATAAAGATAAAGATCGTCCTATAAAGCCCTGTACCAAAAATTGCATTCGTACAACAACAAATCAATGTTATTTTACCTTATATATTATCTAGGGGCTCGGGGATGACGCCCCCCCCCCCCCGCCTTTCCCCTTCATCGAATGGTAAAATAATTAAGTATGGAAAAACCAAGAAAAAATGGGAAAGGAGAAAGGGAAAATGACGAGAAAATAAGACGACTGGACCACCTCCCATAATCAAAAGCCCTGTAAATTCGCAATTCATTTTCCGAGTAGGACATGTGCCCCACCCCAATGTTTCCCGCGATGGGTGGAGTCACTACGTACGCCACTGACTCCGAACATTAATTTTGTAAAGAATGTTTGGACATGCCTGCATGCATAGCCCTAACTCAATTGTACTCTATGAATTTATTTCTCAAAACTCCAATTTCTCTTCGTACATAATTATATAACATAAAAGCAAAGCAATTTCCATAGTTGTAGTTTATACAAACATAAACATAATCATAACAAAGTTTGTTTTGTTATGACCCTCCCCTTATAATGACTGGCGATATGTCGGAGGACGAGTTACGTCGCCAAGCGCTAAGCGAGTCGAAAAGTGACGTTCTTCTCGACGTGTTCTCTGTGTGTGTTTTCTTCCTCCACTGAAGATGGTACGAATTTCTACTAACTAAAATTGTGCTATATGAGTTTATAGACATATTTATGTACTTATATAATAGGCTGCTAGGCTGCTACCAAGAAGCTACTTGAGTGGTAGCTTATTGCTGCCATTCCCTGCCAATATAGGATTTTCTATAATACACACTAGTCACAAACAGTTCATTCATGATCGAAGAGTTTTATCGCTTTCATGTTTTCCCTAAATATCAGTGTGTCTTGATTCAAGCCTATTAGTTGACTCTCGTCATTTTCATCGCCCATTCTCTTGCAAAACTAGTAAGTTAACGAGTCATGTTGTTGTTATATTATACTTGTATTAATGGATTATCCATTTGCATGTATGCCTGTTGTGTGATCTGGTGTTTTATGTGAATCTAGACGAAGTATACATGTTCAGAAGTTGTTAAATAACCGATGACTTTGCCGATATGTTTGACTTTAGTCCCGTTCGTTTTATTTCGTGTCGGGTAATTTTGGAGGGGGGGGGGTGGGGCTGTTCACATGCATGCATTGATACTGTCTGGGGAATTTCCACTAAATTAACTCATTATGGTTTTGAGATCTCTGCACAGCCTAAGTCACTTAATGCTTATTCATAGCCGTAAGGGCTGGATATCACCCACACATAGCTGCATTAATCCTGGCTGTGTATTAAAAGCTGTACCTTTAGGGTAGAACCACTACACCTGGACATTTCATTGGCTCACAGAACTGACTGCGTGGGTCCGCCATGTTGCACTTCCGAAAAATCGATGTGCGAGAGGGTTGGAATACAGATTTGTGTACAACTTGACTGCACGTTCTGTTTCTGAACTTTGTTTTGAGGAATGTAATCATTGAAAATGCCTACATGTGCTGCAATTAATTGCTCAAACCAGTATTATAAAGAATGTTAACGGACAGTACATTCGAAAGTTCAACTATGCTTTCTATGTAATTTAAAAGCAGGTTGGAAGTTGGAAGTAGTTAGTGTTTAGTGCTCTGTGTAGTCCCATGTGTTGTATATCATGTACGTATCACGTATGGCATAATGCCAATGGAAATGCAATTCAATCTGATTCTGATCATTTCAATTGCTGATAATCTATACTAAAACCTATAGCAATCCAAGGCCATGCTATGTAATATTTTGGAGTAGGTTTTGACAAGACTATTAGATTCAATTTCTAACGTTTAGTCTGCTAGTCATAATTAATTATATTATCTTGTTAATTGTAGCTTGAAATTGACAGTCACGATAACGTCTTAAACTTAAGTTAACAACGAGTGTCTTACTTAAAAAGGGTATTATTTGTATATTTATCATATATTTACACCATAAACGTCATGCTAACTACAGTATGAGTGACTCTATCGAAGTGTATGCATACAAATACGATAAGTAGCCTAATTTCGCGTAGCATTGACATTGTTTACTTTAAGTTTAAGTTCGTTGTATTTTATTTTATTTCCTCTGAATTGTGTTCAGACTCTCACCATCGGTTTACTCTAGTAGTCTTTATTCTTCTAGAACTGTGGAAGTATCTGAATTTCCTGCATTCCTCCACGGGTCACCTGTTATAGGCCTATATATATATATATATATATATATATATATATATCGTCCTTGTTTTCACGAAGTGACGGTAGTGAGGAAAATCGTAACCCAAAGTGAATGCAATTTTTTTTCACTACCGTCACTTCGTGAAAACAGTGACGATATCTGTACTAAACTACCAAGGAAGACAATATTTCGGACAGATGTCTACTGATGTCAGATGATCAATTTAATTTGATTTGATTAAAAATACTAGAACACTTTTTACACAGTTACCCACCCTGGAAATTAACCTTCTGATGTAGTGTGTAGATGTACGAAGGGGAGAAATATTACGTATAGAAAGAAAGTTAGAAAGACAGAGAGTAGATAGAAGAACAGATAATAGATAGAGCACAGTTAGGGAGAGAGTGAGCTGTTGAAAAGACACACAAATATAGAATGAGAGAGAGAGAGAGAGAGAAAAAAAAATACGATAGAGTGAGCAGTTAGAATGAGAGAGAGAGAGAGAGAATAGAAAGGTACACTAGTGAGAAAGCAGTTAGAATGAGAGAGACAGAGATACAGAGAGAGAGAGAGAGAGAATTAAAGAAAAGGTACATTATTGAGAATGAGAGAGAGAGAGACATGCAGAAAGAGAGTGAGCAGTTAGAGAGACGGAAGGAGGATTGCAATGCATTAAAAAAGTACCAAGAGAAGAAGAGGGTACAATCTATTTAAAAATAAGTACCGGTATTAAGGTAAAACAAACATTAAAATCAAGAGAGAGAGAGATGGGGGAGGGAGAGAAAGTTGGAGAGCCTTCGAGGAGTTTGAGAAAGTGTATAGAAGGAGGAACTTCAACTTTCACCTTCTACGTATATAATTATGCATTTGTATGTTTTCTTTCTAGAGAATAATAAAACAAGGGGCTTGATAAATTATTTGTTTAATTGTTACAGCTGTTGAAATGGCTGTCTGACTGAATACTGGGAATGGACCGAATACTGGGCATGCTACCCTACGTGCCATTGATTCTCAACATTTCAAACACCTCGTACAAAAAACTCAACTGATTTCACTAAAAATCGGTACTTTAGTGACAATTGATGGCACCTAAGTAGCAGGAAAAGACAATTTGTTCAACTTACCGATGTTAGAAAGAATGATTTAAAAATTCAAATCGTGAGTCTACTGTCAAACTTGCCGATCAGCCACATCGATATTGCGTACATTTGTGTGTTATGTGTGTATGGACTATTCGTGCGTGCAATTCTGCCTATTAACACGTAGGGTAGTGCTAGAGGTCAATACACAATAGCATTGACTCTCTATGCTTTGCTGGAGTGGATATCACCTAGACGTCTTGCATGATATTTAACATCCATTCCCCTGCATGAATAGTGATGTAAACAAAAATGAAAAATATGAAATTAAAAAGTGTCCGTAGTCGACTATGATAGTATAAACAGTATATAATCCCCCCCCCCCTTCCTACACCCAACGAACATTGCACACTGGCTTTTGGACTTGTGGACTTTTTTTTTTTTTTTTTAAATCTCGTACATATCAATTTCAATTTGGTCAACAAACCCAGCTCTGCTAGGCTGCCTATTTTGTTAATCCCAACATTCAAGAATCAACGAATTCCTTCCCTTGTTTCCCATTTGACTCCTTGGTGGAGAGTTACAAATGTAGAGCTAGGTAAATGTCTTTCCATAGGACATTAGTGCTACGGCGGGGCTTGAACCGCAAACCATGTAATCCACAGTCCACATTATAGTTTTCTTGCTAAAGCAAAAAACATTCACATAAATTGATTCATTACCTAAAATTCCAAACAAGTAGAATAGAAACACTTAATGTGAACGCTAATCTAGAAGGGGAAATAGGTAATGGGGCCTAGATTCAAAGTACCCTCTATTTCTCTCCCCTTGTATATTTATTTATTTCTCTCTCCTCTCTCATTTTCTCCCTATCTTTTTTCTCTCTTTCTCTTTCTCTCTACCCATCTCCACCTAGGAAAACTGTAAATATGGAAGGCAAATTTAATCACTATTCACTTTAAATGCTCTTTGGGGGAATTCTTTTATATTAAACATGTCTAATCTAAAAATTGGGATTTTAACTCTGTTTGCAGACATGAAACATGTTTATTCCTGTTTTAAGTCATTCTACTTGTCCAGCAACTTTGAAAAAATTTTAGTGTCTAGAAATGACCAGAAATAACTAAGGGATTGGACTTTACTCTGAAAGCTTATCAGTCAAGTACTCACACAGAATAAACAATTTGGAATCTTCCATGAGTTTTTTGTTCTAGTGCCCCCTAGAGGCCTTGCATACCTTATATATATATATATATATATATATATATATATATATATATAAATATATTATACCGGTATGTATGTGTGTGTGACCATAAGATAAATGATATCTTGTACAAAATTTACAATCACTTGTGTTTCTAGAGCGGCAATGTACGGCTGATCAAGCTCTCCAAGTTACAGTCACGGTGGATTTCATAATGCTGCTTTAATTTTGCTAAAATCCACGGCAAGAGAGCTACTTTGATGTACAGGTTCATTCACAATGTCTACCTCATACACTTTAATATTTTGAATGTTATGAATGATATTTGTGATGTGAGGAGATCTTCCTAATTTGGGTGATAGGTCATTGGTATAAAAATAGTGTCATTTATCTTTCAAAACCATCCCTCTTTAGTTTTTATCCCGTACGTATCTCCTCAGATATTTTTTTTTCTGTAACTATTTACTCACTGGGCGGTATAATAAATGGCGTGTATTTATTTATGTGGTTTCAGACAAGTTAATATGTCCAAAATGTCTTTAATCTTTTAAGCCACTTTGAATTGTAAACAAATTTAAACTAAAGTGCCCCGATACAAATTATTTCATTCTCCTGTTTTTAATAATTTGATTTCAATAGTCAGAATGTAAATTGCGTATATTATATGTTTTCACATGGGGCAAGCCATAGTGTTTGTCCTAACTAGCAACAGCTAATGTATGCAATTTGAATTCTGACCATTAAAATACATTTATTTGTAACAGGTGAATGAAATAATATGTATGAGGCGCTTCACAAAGGCATATATATGCATGAATTTTGATACATCATGATTATGAAAATAATGCATACAAGATAGGACTAAATCTTATCTGCTATACTGCATGACATATTACACGAGGAATGTACGTAAAAAAAAAGGGAATTTTACACATTGACACTTGACAGACAGGGAATGCTTTCATCCGTGCAACCAGAAGCTAATATGATGTTGGAAATATCATACATGTGTATGTGTGTGCTGTTTTCCATTTTGATTTTGTTATTTGTTTCGTAGTATTGAGAATTATACCAAACTTCATCTCCCTGAACTATGAAGTTGTTTTCTTTTGTCTTTCAGTTAACTAAAAAAGAGACATCTCCTAAACACGGTCTTGCCCCGGACAACGTCCCAGCATCCAAGCATACCAAGATGGCTGACAACGCAGACATTGATGACAGCCTTTATAGGTTTGGAAATCTTAACTTGTTTCTTACCTCCTCATTTAGATATATCTCCATGTTTTGGTTTACAATTTCAAAATAATTTCTAAGTAGAATTGTTCATCAACAGGGGAAGGATAATGGTGAAGTTATACTTTTACTTTGTCTAACGTGTTGTTCTTGCAAACACTAACTCTTTGCCTGCTTTGGTCAACCAATGGACCAATCAGGGGACTGCCACAGTCGACTTTTATCACAGGTACATCTATAATATATTCCTAACAAAGTGGCAGTCCTGCGTTTCAATTCCATTGTTATCATAATTTCTTGATTGCAACCAAAACTTGAGGTTTGATTTCAAATAAAAATAAAAATACAAACGGATAGATAACAATGGTAGAAATAATGTGCACAAAGTCACAGACACTGCAGGCTTTGATACATAAATAAATGAATAACAATCAAATTATTACACATCAAAAATATTAATCAAAGCTTATGAGTACAATATTTCATAATGATTGTATTTAAAGTCGGAGTTAATTCTTGTATGTGTGTCTACAAATTGAGCTGTTTATAATAAATATTGATAATGAGAATGGATAATAAGAAAACACGGGTCACAAACATTACATAAATTCAGACTCCATGTTGAATAAAGAGTTAACATATATGCACCTATTTCTTCAAAGCGAGGTGGTATTTTACCGTATGCTAACCCTTCTCTCCCTTTTTTCTTGCAGCCGTCAGCGCTATGTCCTTGGAGACCATGCTATGAAACAGATGGCTACCTCTAATGTCTTTCTCAGTGGACTCGGTGGAATAGGGGTAGAAATAGGTAACTCTTTTAATTATAACAGTGCTGCACATCATGTACCTCTACTAAAAGGGGCATCCTCTTTTTGGCAATTAAAAAAAAATACTTCAATGTCGTGTGGTATCTGTTATTATCATGTATTTGTTTTATTTCAAATCAGGTAAATTACTTTTTTTTACACAGTGTAAATCTGAGTACACTCTGCTGTTGCCATTATATCTGCATGTAGTATTTAGTCAGTCTAACTGAGGGTCATGCAAGATATACTTTTACATTAAGAAAGGAAATATTCAGGGTAAAGCTATACCAATATCTTTTGCATTGATCAAGTCTAGGGTCAAATGGTTTGCAAATTGTGTGACTTTATTTTGGCTGGATTTTCATAGAATGAATGCTTTACACCCTTAAATGATGTTGATTATATGAGAATTTTAAATATTTTTCTTGTATTTTCTACTCATACAGCCAAGAATATTGTACTTGCTGGAATAAAGGTAAGAAACATGTGATCACTTGATAAATCTCTTTATTGAGATACTATTGTGTACATCAATATAATTCAGTTTATTTGATTATCTGATAATAAAAAAGGTAATTAAAACTTAATCTACACTAACCCAAGCATATCAAAGCAATATAACATGAATGATTTCCACACTTCTTTTTTTTGTGTGTGTATGTCTTTTTTTGGGGGTATCCTATTCACATTCAAGCTCTTTGAAAACAGCGCCTTGTATTATTACCATCATAGATTTGCTGTTAGCATTTCTTAAGAGGAAATTAACTTTCACAAGGATTTTGTTTGCATTAAAAAAATGAGCATTTAATAGTCTCTACACCTAGGGATATATCAATTTGTCTGTTTGTAGCCACAAGGTTGTTAACTCATATAATGCAGAGTTTGTGGCTCCAAATAGACTACTTACTTTTTTCGTTTTACTTGCATTTTCTGATTTTTTAACTTGATCAGGTAGATGATGGGTAGATTTATCTATGGACATGGCCACAGTAGTATTTATTTTGAATATATATTTCATTTTGTATTTTATATATTATATGTATTTAGTGGTTAAGGATGTCCTACATCCTAGTGAATTTTCTGATTATGGACCTGTGTCATTTGTTTTCCTATCTTCATTTTCCTTTAATGATCACCTTCCTTTAATGATCACCTTTTTATATATCTTATTTATTTCTTGTGTCTGTTGCAGTCCTTGACGATCAATGATGGCAAGTCCTGCAGTGTGAAAGATCTGGGAACACAGTTCTTCCTCAGAGAACAGGATGCTAAAGCCAACAAGACCAGGTAAACACTTTATTTGTGTAATATAATAGCGTTTCATCCTACCGGGTACCCATTTAACACCTGGGTGGAGAGTAGCAAATGTACATTAATGTCTTGGGACTCCAACCGCGAACCATGTGATTTGTGTGCAATAATCTTGGGGCAAAAGAAGGTTGTGCTCCAATTTTTTGTCTTACGATTGAAGAGCAGTGAAAATTGCTCATTATAACAGGAATGATTAAAGTTAAACTTGAGTTCTGGTAATGCGATTGCATTGTGAAAGAAAAGGTGTGGAATGGATCAGAAAAGTTGATCATATAGCATGTAAGTAATGGTGTGTAATGCAAGGTTTTGGAGTCATCAAAATCATCATAAATTTGGCAGAGTCTTGGTAAAGTAACAATCACTTACACAGAAAGATGTATATGGGACAACACACATGGTGTCGGGGCTAGTACTACCCTGATTTCCTAATCTTTCTATGCTCATTACTCAGCCAGTATACATTTTCTTCCCAAATTGTTTGGCACATGACATTTATTTGTAATCTTGAACATTCAGTGTATATTTCGTTAGATTTTGTGAGAATTCATTTTCTTTTTTTACCAGAACTCAAGTTTATCTTTAACAATGTTTTTCTTTGTTTTAGCTCATAATAGCCGAAAAGTCGTCATAAGAGGTTCATGCCGCCATAGAATTACACATAAATTGATTTGGGCCTGTGACAATATCCTTGTTGTAAATGTTACCTCGCTATAGCAGATCTCGCTATGTCAAGTTTTCCCTGTATTCTAATGATTTGCTCCATTTTAATTGTTGTTGTAAGGGCTCAAGCAACTTATAGCCGACTGGCTGAGTTGAACCCCTATGTGAGCATCAAGCTGAGTCAACAGACGTTAGCTGACAACTCTGACCTGACCTTCCTCAAACAGTTCCAGTGTGTCGTCCTAACAGAAACACCGCTCGGTCTTCAGCTTAAGATCAATGAGTTCTGTAGGGCTCAGACCCCTCAAATCAAGGTACAGTCAAACTTGTTGTTATTATTATTATTATTATTATTATTATTATTATTATTATTATTTATTCGGCAAAAGCAAAGAAAATCATTGAATACAAAACAAGAGTACATGCATTTGGAAAAGAGTCACATGGATGCCGGGAAAAGAACTTAGTGTCTATGTATTTTGTCTCCTTGAAAACGAAATGTGTTTTGTACAACCCGTCTAGAAAGGCTACCTGTGTACAGTGGCCACTTTCTCTGTTTTAGTTGGATGGCCTTTGACTGTATATACCAATTTCCTTCAAATTTGTCAGTGTTTGATGAAGATTTGATATTTTAGACGGGAGTCTCTGACTGAGTACATTCTAATGATTGAAAGCGATCACTGGTAAATAAAATTTGATGTTTTTGGTGTTTTTTGTAACTCAAGAATGAAAGACAGGCTGTTTGAATTAGAGCCGTTGTTGAATACGTTAAGATGTGAGCTTTGATATGTGACATTCTCAAGAAACATAATGGAAACAATTTAAATTTGAAAATTATTTTATATGAAAATTGGGGAGGGCAAGGACAATAGCTATTAATACTTGTATCTCGTTTCATCATAAGATATTTTTTTTAATACATTGTGACTGAATCAGCAGGTACATGTATATGTTTTAGAAAAGATATAATTCACTGGTAAAGTAGAAACTTATATGATTAGATCAAATTAGTCTAATAGCTGAGCCAGAGTAATGTTTGTTTTGACATGATGAAAAAATAAACTGATTAGAATGAATAACATTATTTGTAAACAATTAAGAGATGATATTCTTAGGAGGAAGCATTGATGCATGTACACACATGGTGCTTCCTCATGAAGCCAGAGCCCTGTCTCATAAGACTTGTTATCAATAACTAGTTACAATCACTGTTATAAGCTACTGAAATCGCCGCATTTGATTGGCTGAGAGAAAATTTGTTATCTATTTATCATAGATATTTAGCATTTGTTATTGTAGAAACAGGGCCCAGTTATTTTAAATCCTGAGCTTATTTTATATCGATGAATGACTGTGTTGATTGACTTTAAAGGGGGTGTAGCCTAACGAGACTACGTGTCTTTCCCGTGGCCTGACTCGGGGCCATCGGGTATAATACGACTACGGACGACGCGACCGCAGTATTTATGTGCGTGCAACATACGCCAGACCGAAGCATAAGGAGAACTTTGGTCTGTTTCGTGAACACTAGCACGCTGACCGTCGATCAAGTCCATTCGTTTACGTGCAGAAGTCGTAGATGGCGTTAACCAGTATATGCAATGTTACACCCCCCTTCAACTTGTCCTTTGCTGTCTCTCTCAGTTCATAGCAGCTGATGTATATGGTCTGTACAGCTACTGCTTCTGTGACTTTGGTGATGAGTTCACCGTGCAGGATGTCAATGGAGAAGAGCCAATGCAAGTGTTCATTGCAGATGTCACTAAGGTGAGGCTTAATCTTGAATCTTGAATCTTTACCAGGGATGCCAATTTTCAGGCAATAGCTTGAATTCAGGCCCTGGCAAGTTATTTTCAGACCATAGTTTAGGCTTTTTTTGTGTAGAAAATAGCTCATTTTAGGTGATTTTCAGGCCCTCTGATCAATTCTAACTGGCATCCCTGCTTTACAAACTGTGCATCAATATGTCATTTCTAGAAAACCATAGTCTGTTTTTGTGCGTTTAACCCCTGTCGTGAAAACGCCAAAGTCTGCAGTATATCAGGTCATGTATTGTATATAGACCTAACTTTAGCATCTCTGAAAGGAGAGGAGTATTTTAGAAGAAGTAATCTAATTACAGACTTGGTTATGGAGAGAAATTTACCTGATACCAGGTTGTTAAAGGCAATTAATTCAGAACATTTCTTTCAAAATCCATTGAAATTTTTTAATAAGCATATTATTATAATTATCATCGGTTAGTTCTGCCTTTGAGATGTCATTGAGATATGTAGTACATAACATTTACAATTAAGATGTACATGTATAGTTCATTGTAAAATGTTAATGATTAATGAAAACAAGTTTGAAAAAGTTTGGTAAGAAGACATGACTAACATGTATGTCATGTTGATGATCTTGGTCTACATGCTTTATACAGTAGGCTCAAAGAGTTTCAGCCATTGTTAAATATTTGATTTGATTTGTTCTTATGATATATATAATATTATCCATGTTACCGTACTGATTTGTTTATAATCTATTCAACCAAGTTTGTTGTTTTATGAGAAGCTTTAGTTTTCAAATTGTTTATATATTCTTTTGGTAACACTTAGCTTTGGAATTCTCTTTCTGTTAAACTTAAATCTTGCCCATCACTTAACTTTAAAAAAAAAAAACATAGCTAATATATTATAAGATCCTACTGTCATGACTATTGAGCAACTTATTCCTTTTTATAATGTTTGTTGCGCTTAGAGTGTTCGTTCATATTCTGTTTACTTTGTTGGTTTGTTAAGTTATATTTTGTGCTTGTAGTACATATTGTTCAATTTCTATATTTGTTAGGGTTCTCCCTTCTACATTTTCGTTTTACTGTAATGTTTTGTTTATATATACATATGCAATTGTTCATATTATTCATGTTCTTAGTTTTAATGGTATGTTTTTTAATGGAATGTGATAAAAACTTTAACTAGAACCTGATATGAACCTGTAAACTCATTAACTACCTACCATAGATACAAGTATCAATACTAATCCTTGATTTTGTCCTGATCTGATATATAGGACAATCCTGGCGTAGTGACATGCTTGGATCAGCAATATCATGGTCTGGAGACAGGAGACTATGTGACTTTCAAAGAGGTCAAGGGAATGACTGCTCTCAATGATGCAAGGCACAAGGTCAAAAGTAGGTATTTCTATGTTTTTATTGAAATGTTTTGTACATGGTCAATTTATACATAATAATAATAATATGGCACTCCATTGTTATTACCCTGGATTTAGCTCGGCTGCCATTGCAGCGCTCAAGTATTTCAAGGAACTAATTCCTGCCAGGTACCCATTTACCTCACCTGGGTGGAGTGTGGCAATTGTAGATTAATGTCTTGCCAAAGACGTTAGTGCTGTGACAGGGATTCGAACCCTGTAGCTTGTGGTTCACAGTCGGGAGAATTATCCACTGGATCACAACATCTTTACATATTCAATCTGAATCAATATCTTTCTTTTGTTTGAGTTCCATATCAAGGGCAGTTAAGGATAATAACTAGATACAACAGGTATCTAATAGAATCCAACATATATTCACAACTTTGTTTGAGATGATGTGTATTTATCTACACGTTCAAGTTCATTAATGAGCATAAATCCAGTTATATGTGTATGTAGTGTAGATGGTTGTGTAGGGGATTCTAAAGGCTCATTCGCGGTATGCAGTCAACTAGTGTTTTTATCTATATGATGAGATAAGCATAATATACTTCACATGGACGTAAGCGCTCTAGCATTTCAAGGAACTAATTCCTGCCAGCAGGTATCCATTTACCTCAACTGGGCGGAGTGGGGCAATTGTAGATTAATGTCTTGCCAAACATACAAATAGTGAGAACTGGTATTCATGAAACCTTGTTGCACACTTATGCTTTTCATTCATCCCTACTGGCAATACATTTCCATGTTAAAAAACAACAAAAACAAAAACAACAATGCAGTTATTTGCCTCGTATGTTAATAAGCCATAATCCACTATTTTTTCTTGTTGATTTGTGCAGGGATCTCACCATACAAGTTCAGTATAGAGGATACATCAGGTGATGGGTTCCAGCCGTATGAGACCGGTGGTATAGCTATAGAAGTCAAGGTCCCTTCCATCGTCAAGTTTGTGAGTAACTTCAATGTTTTCAGTCTTCTTGCCACTGGAATGGCATATACTATGAACATGACAGACAAGAAAAGAAAGAGGACAAAATATACAGTTCCTTGGGTAGACAAAGGAACATCCCTTCACTGCTAATATGTAAAAAGGGGAATATGCATGTGACACCTGTTCTACACATTTTTACATAATAGCAGTGAAGGGACGTTCCTTTGTCTACCTGAGGAACTGTATATTTTGTCCGCTTTCTTTGTCAGTCATGCTCATAGTGATGTATTCACTCTGTGGTGTAAACATTTGTTGTTATGAAATTTGATACGGATGTGTTTTAAATAATAATAATAATAGTGGGTTCTTGTATAGCGCTCATGTCTGTCATATTTGACACTCCTGGCGCTCCCGATTATTACCCTGGCTTTAGCACAGCTGCCATACGGCACTCTAGCATTTCAAGGAATTAATTCCTGCCAGGTACCTACCCATATACATCACCTGGATTGAGTGTGGCATATGTAGATCAATGTCTTGCCAAAGGACATTAGTGCCGCGGCGAGACTTGAACCGCGGACCTTGTGATCGACAGTCCGGCGACGTATCGACTCGACCATGACGCCTCTACATGGTGTGTATGTTATTAATAAAGTACAGTGTAGATAATAAAGTAGCCAGCATCATCTCTTGAATCATGCACAAGAAAAGCACATGTGCTTCATTTAGTTTCTTGAGGTGGACAGGATTGAATGTAGTCTATGGTATATTTAGTCTTTGTCACGCTTCCTCGCTTTGAAAACCACCTATATCTTACATGGTTGACACTAGCTGTTCTCCAAGCTGGAGATTTACACTGTTTGGAAAATAAAATGTTGTGATGATACTTTAATTAGGACCTCTCATTTATGAAACATACATTAAGTTTATTTCTTGGGGCAATATCCAGTGTGACACAAGCAGCCATTAATGAATAGTAGAGGGGTACATATTAAAGTCACGCTCTTTCTTTGCTGTCTGTAGCTACCTCTCCGAGACCAACTGACCAACCCGTCTACTATCCTGGTAGACTTCACTAAAGACCTGATGGTGTCCCATCTGGCCATGTATGCTCTGCAGCAGTTCAGAGAGGAGAATGGGAGACTACCAAGCGTCAGGTATGTAGAATATCTTGCCATGTATGCTTCCTGAATCCTTTTTTTCTTGTATGCGAATTTGAATTACTTACGGCAATTTTTAATTATTTATTTATTTCTGCATGGTTCAACAGTTTACATAGTTTGATCATGACCATCACAGTAGTAAACACTAGATTACGATCATTATTCATTTGCAATTGTAAATGATACAGAAGCATACATAGGTATGACAATATAAGCTTAATGCTTGAGAGATTGCCACACCTTATCATCTAACAATATTTTTAAGGAGATGAATTTGTCAAGTAAATCTCATGGATGCTGTGCATATGTGTGATAGCTATAAGAATAATATAGTATAAGAATTCAGTTATTGTGAAGTAATTGAAATTCTTACATCTGGACTGATGGGTATTGAAACATTGCTCTGTAAGTGAGCCCTTCTCTATGTAAATGAGCCGTAACATTGTGCATTCTTAACACTTTAGTGCATGATAAGAAGGATTATCGTACGCCACATAAACAACCAAACACTTCTCAATTATATTTGATTACAGGAACGATGATGATAAAGATGCCTTTGTGAAGATTGCGATGCGTCTGAACGACACCCTTGCTGACCCTATCCCCTCCCCGTCTACCAAGCAGCTTGCATCCCTGGCCTACAGCGCTGAAGGCTGCTTTGCTCCTCTCTGTGCTGCCTTGGGAGGATTTGTAGCTCAAGAGGTCCTCAAGGCACTCACCGGCAAGTTCACTCCTCTAAAACAATGGGTGAGTGAGGTACAAACCCCTCTACATATGATAGGCTGTCTTATGAGATTGTATGTTTCATAGCTCACAACGTCCTTAAAGGGATCGTTTAACAATTTGATGATTTGATGATATAACCACCTATCGGTGACCATGCAGGGAGGTCTAATTCCTCCTGTGGGGTGTTTCATAAAGCCGTTCGTAAAGTTACGCATGACTTTACAAACTACTTATATATGAAAAGCCAAATGGGATGCTCAATCATTTTTTAACTGCATCAACTAAAGTTGAACTGTGCAGATATAGATTAACATTCTTATTATAACAAATATTTTTAATACAAAGTATATTTTTTGCCATAATTTAATTGAGGTTATTGGAAATATAGTTGCACTTTGTGAAAACATCCGGAAAAACTTTGGGCATCCTGTCTGGCACTTCATATTCAAGTCGATCATAAAGTCATGCGTTACTTTACGAACAGCTTTATGAAATACCCCCCTGGCCAAACTAGTGCAGATAGACTTTAAACAATGGGTGAGTGGTACAGCCTTCTTCCCCCAACTTCCCCAATCATTGGTTTCTCTTCTAAGCCTGTGATGGTATAAGAGGACCTTGATATTAATAGGAAACCCCACAGTGGTATACCGGTATGCTTCCTGAACGGTTTCTGTCCATTCCTCTCAAAGCATCTGGTATCCAGAACGGACTTCACTGAGCTAAGCAATAGATGAATAATTCTTAATCTTTATTTTTTCCACTCCATACACTGTACCTCCTATGAAGATATAGAGACCAAGAAACCATCTAGATAGAGAGTGGGATGTTCAATACCGGTACCTTCCAATGATGCATGAGAATGAAAGGCTTATATGCAAAAGTAAATTGTCTTTCAAAATCCTGAGTAACAAATTTCTAATTGAAAGAAATCACAATGGAATAGTTGCATAAGAGCTGGATGGTGCATGAGGGAGATAGCATTAGCACCATGTACAACAGTCAAACCTGTCTATAGCAACCGCCCAAGGGAAACACCAAAAGTGGTCTTTGTAGACAGGTTCCTTTAGTAAATGTTTTAATGAAAAAACTTTTCAAGGGAAACAAAAAATGTGGTCATTGTAGACAGGTTCCTTTAGTACATGTTACAATGAAAAACCATTTTCAAGGGAAACAAACAATGTGGTCTTTGTAGATAGATGGTCACTAAAGCAGGTTTGACTGTATTACTTATATCAAACATCCGTGGTAGTATTGTTTCAATCAATCCGTGCATGTCTGTATATCTCATTTCAGGTCCATCTTGATTCATCAGAAGTACTGAAGGGACTGGAAAATGAAAGTGCAGATAATTTCATGCCAAAGTGAGTATAAAAGCATGTTCTGATAGTGGTGGTTATTTTACCTGACTGCTAAGAAAGCATAAATGCTTGTAAGTAAGCAACCAGACGGCCGACGGCTTTAGGTCCTCTCCGAGACCACTGCTCTATCGACTGAGCTATCGCGCCTCCGCATGTACAAGCATTTGCAACACAGTTCTTCAGCTACCGGTACACATATTCGTTTGGAAGAATGCATTTACTGAATATTTAGCATCATAGTGTTGACATGAAAAGTTGAGTTCATGGTGCAATATGTTCTCTTATCGGCTTGGAAATGTAAATGGGCTAAACGATTTAAGGATTGAACCCACATGTGTGCTTTCTCTGATACTCTCTAGCACAATTTTCCTCCTCTAGCACTCCTTCTGTCTTCCTTTTTACATGTCTGAAATCTGTTCCAATCATCTTGCAAAAATATGATTTGTCAGGTTACTTCAAGAGCAAGTACAGATGTTTATTAGCACATTCCCTTTTATAATATCATGAGTAAACTAAGATGCTGCTCGTAAGTATCGGTTTGCATGGTGATGTAGATATACAGTAGGTTTACGGTTGTACCATGTGTGAGAGAGGGGGAGCTCCTGACGACGGATAGTCAACCTGTTCGAAACGTCGAGTCACTCCTACTACCCATCCTCTCCAACTGGCACTATAGTTCTCCTTAGAACTATAAGCTCAAGAAAAATTACCAACAGTCTTTTTCAAGACTACCAACAGTCCTTTAAAGGACTACACACACTCTCAAGAAAGAAAGATTACCGACAGTCCTTTTCAGGACTCCCCCAATCCTCCCCCCTCTCTCACACATGGTGCAACCGTAAACCTAATGTATATGAGTAAACTTGTAGACGAGATGGGAGTGTGTAATGTAATTGAAATCTTTATACAGTATTTTGATGATTGATGCTTGTCTGTCTTTGCTTTATAGGGGAGACCGATATGATGCTTTGAGGATTTGTATTGGTGACAACCTGGTGCAGAAGATCGCATCTCAGAATCTCTTCATGGTTGGATGCGGTGCTATCGGATGTGAGATGATGAAAAACTTTGCAATGCTCGGTGTGGGAGTTCAAGGAGGAAAGGTGCATAAATCAAAGCTTTGTTTTCGGGGGGGGGGGGAGATTATTGTCATATCATAACAGCTTTGAAGGTTGGTAACTTCTTTTGTTGTTGTTGAATTGATCAAGTCAATTGAATTTGATAAAAATTTCAATATAAAATGACTTATGGCAATTCATTTGATTTTGTAAGAGACTTTTATCTAAAAACAAATCAGCTGTCTGTGCAAGTCTAGTGCTACTTGTTTGTACTTAACCAGTGAAAATTGCATTTATTATTATTTTTTTATTATTACAGAACAAATACAATTAATGGGATCACTTTTTGCAATGTAAAGTGTTGTGGTACTCTACTGAAATTGAAACACAAAATTTATAATCACCAAAAGTGAATTATTAAGGAAATGATTAAAATTATACCTTGTAAAGTTTAATACCAACAAGTAAATTTTCAATTTCATTCATGGTTGCGAATTTGAGTGTACCCGTTCATTGGATTCCTGTTAAAATAGAGTTTGCTTGTGCAATTTTTACAGGGACATGTGTAGTTTTAGTTGCAGTTTAACCCTAATAAGGCCGGGCTATTTGAGGTCTTACTATGGCCGGGGGGGGGGGGCCATTATGGCCCCCCCTTAAGATCTCAGCCGCGAAGCGGCCAATCGCCGCGAAAATTTGCACGCATGTCAAGTGAAGTGTATAGAATAATAAGATAATTTCAATTTTTTGAAAAATTCACTCATTTGCATATTTATGGTAATTTATGCAAATAAAGTCATAAAAATCACATTTTTACCCATAAATCATATATTATTCATATTTAAGCATTCTTTTTCACTACATATATTCATTAGACCATTCTGAATAATAATACAACAAAAAATTTGGAAGAGCCAGCTTATTCCTTATGTTATCCCTTGTTTTGATAATTTCTTATGTATTTCATTGTTTTTTAACTTATGTATTTCATTGTTTTTGTTGTTTTATTTCATTTTTTACTACAATTTAACTATTTTAACTCCCAAAACAACCACCTAAACAAGACCCAATAACCCATGTTTGATCTGATTTTAGGAAAAATGACTTTTACATATGTTTTGTACACAAATCACGAAAATGAGCGATTTTCGGGCTGACATGCAAAGACAAAAGGTCACGTGACCTTGTAACCGTAGGTCCGATTTTCAAAAAAATTGTTTTAAAAGTTGCGCAAGACTCGAAAGAAAAAAGTCAGCAAGCGGCCGGGCGCCATCCATATGCGTTCCCGAGCAATCGGAAAAATCGTGGAGGGGGGGCCATAATGGCCCCCCCCCCCCCCCCCCCGCCGGCCTTATTAGGGTTAAACAGCATTGCTATGTGTGCAGTTCTTTCATGTTGTGCAATTATTTTTCAGATAACGGTGACTGACAATGACATCATTGAGAAGTCCAACCTGAATCGACAGTTCCTTTTCAGACCTCATCACATACAGGTAAACATTCATCAATCACTCAAACATTCATCTATGAAACACAGCCATGTGTTGAGAGACAAAATGCGGGGAATAGAGATTGTCCATTTTAGCTGTGATACACTTGGCCTGAGAGCCCCCACTTGGTAAAATCAAGTAGCACACAAAGCATGTATCTAGAATGGTGGTGGTGGTTATTTTACCTGACTGCTAAGAAAGCATAAATGCTTGTAAGTAAGCAACCAGATGGCCGACGGCTTTAGGTCCTCTCCGAGGGACCTGGTAATGAGGATTAATGCCTTACCAAAGGGCACTAGGGCATCGACTTGGTTTCGAACCCGGGTCACCGGATTACGAGCCACTGCTCTACCGACTTAGCTATCGCGCCTCCTCATTTATCCTATTTATGATACTTGAATTGTTTAGTATACATCAACTTGTATCCCTTCAAGTGTATGCCTGAAGTGATATAACACTTTACCATCATCCATAGTTGACATTCAAGATTCCAGAATATTCAAGGCTCATGTGCAACAGCATTTTCAATAGTCCTTTTTTTCAGGCTCACACTCAGTCCAACTCGTCTAGTTTTTAACCGTATTTCCTCAGATATAGATTAAGATTCAGAAGCCATAAAACATCTTGCCACCATACGTTGTATGTTATGTGTCATGGTCCTCAATATTGTGAACATCTGTATCGTTTACATTATGAGGTGCAGAAAATATATGACACGCTAAGAAGCCTATAACATCAATAATAATTAGATCAATGTATAAAGCGCAGCTACTATATAAATATAAACTACTGTGCTGTGATGAACACAAAACTCCTAACAGTGCCACTTTACAAACACACAATTAAAAAAAGTATTAAAAAATTAAACTATTAAAAATCTCCTGAAAACAAGTGCTTTCAAACAAAAGTTTGAAGACAGCAAACAGATGAGGCTTTTCTCATGCCTAGTGGTAAGTTATTCCAAAGTTTTAGAGCGGCGCAACTGAAAGCATAATCTCAAAGAGTTAGTCTATGTCATACTGTGGTCTGAACTCAGCACTGGCTATTCTTTATTCCCCTCTTCAAATGTGCTATTGTAGTATTCACTAAATGTTTTGATGATATCTCATATCATTATTGCAACTACAGAAGCCCAAATCAGAAACTGCAGCACAGAGCACTCGAGATATCAACCCAGATATGAAGATAGAAGCGCATCAGAATAAGAGTAAGTTTCAACAATAATTATAGTAATGTTTGTTTATATAGCGCTCTCACACATTTGGTTTCACAGCGCTTTACCTTATATAAAGGTGTATTAAAGGTGTCTAGCGTGGGTTATATATGGATGTTCTGGGGCAGTTGATTCCAGAGGTGGGGTGCATATAATTAAAAAGCATTGTCATCTGTTACTGTGGATGTTTTGGGGATGTGGAGAAGAGAGTTGTCTTCTAAAGTCTTCTAGAGAAACAACATTTTGTACTATTTACCTTCCTTTATAAGATATTTTCCCCTCACTGTAGGAGTTGGTGCGGAAAGGCAAAGGCCTATAAAGTAGTAAAACCAAGGTTTGGAGACCAAGTCAGATAAGGTTAAAGCCATTTTGTGCCTGAGGTAACCAAATATCGATGTCTTTTTTTGCAAGCCATGGGCATTTTAATGCAATTTTAAAGGCTCAATTTTACTATAAATTATATCTTTGTTTCTCATAAAATTGATAAATTGAATTAAAAAATGAAACACAAATTATCTGACTGATTTCTAAAAACTGCTAAGGCCAAAAAATAATAAATTCTGTAATTACACATTGTGTGATCTTGTATATTTTATTCAAAAAATGATATGATACCACTGACGTTTTGGACACCTTTGATTTAATCTATGGTTACTGTCGTTTTTCTGCTCAGTCTGTCCACAGACAGAGACGACCATCTACACCGATGCCTTCTTTGAAGGACTGGATGTCGTTGTCAATGCCCTGGACAATGTGGAGGCAAGGAGATATGTTGATAGGTGAGTGAAAGCATGGAATAGATATTATTTTAAAGACCCCATTCAATGAAAATACAAATTTATATTAATGGAAAGCTTAATGAATGCAGAATACAAATATAAAGTAGTAAAATATAGTTTCCCTTTCATTATTGCACAAAAGCAAATTAATATAACACTCAGTTTCCGCAGCCCTCTAAATTACGGGCAACAGGGTTCATATTTGCCACAGTTACGGTGAAGACAAAACATGTAGAACCGATCAGCTGTCCTATATAGCTGATGAGCATGATTAATTAATGCACAGTCATTGTAAATATGCTCAATCCACATCAGATGATGTCATCAAGTCGATAGCTAGTTTTTAATTCGACAACTTCCGATTTTCAAAGCTTTAGATTTTGAGTTTCCAGCTGTTTCTTCTCTGACAGACACTAAAATAGCATATCATTTATCTATTTCACTATTTTTATGCCTCCGTTACGAAGTATCCAGAGGCATTATGTTTTTGGGTTGTCCGTCCGTCCGTCCGTCCGTCCGTACGTACGTATGTACGTCTGTACGTCCCGTTCTCGTGATCGTGATATCTGAAGAACCGATCGATGAATTTCTGCCAAACTTTGGTCATGTATGTATCTTGCAGAGCCGATGAACTGATTAGATTTTGGGGTCACGAGGTCAAAGGTCAAAGGTCACAGTGCTCATTATGTATGCAAAAACAGCTCGTGATCGCGTTATCTGAAGAATCGATTGATGGATTCCAGCCAAACTTTGGTCATGTATGTATCTTGCAGAGCTGATGAACTGATTAGATTTGGGGCTCACGAGGTCAAAGGTCACAGGGCTCATTATGTATGCAAAAACAGCTCATGATCGCATTATCTCAAGAACTGATTGATGGATTCCTGCCAACCTTAGGTCATGTATGTTACTTGCAGAGCCGATAAACTGATTTGATTTTGGGGTCATGAGGTCAAGGTCAAAGGTCATGCGGCTCATTATATATGCAAAAATAGCTTGTGATCGCATTATTATTAGAACAGATTGATGGATTCCTACCAAACTTAGATCATGTATGTATCTTGCAGAGCCAACGAACTGAGTAGATTCTTGGGTCATGAGGTCAAAGGTCATGGGCTCATTATGTATGCAAAAATAGCTTGTGAACGCATTCTCATTGGAACTGACAGATGGATTACTATTTAACTCAGGACATCTTGCAGAGCCAATGAACTGAGTAGATTTTATGGTCATGAGGTCAAAGATCAAAGGGTCATATATGTATATGAGAAATTGCTTGTAATCACGATATTCTGAGAACCTGTTATTGGATTACAATTGAACTTGAATTTGAAAAATTTCTTCTGTTTTGGTTTGTAAAATTGCTCTATGACGGAGGCATCATTTTCGACTGCGCGCAGTCGAAGTTCAATCTAGTTCACTTCATAGAAGTACATTTATCATTTACTCAAGATAGCCATGCAGTTGTATTATTATTGTTTATAACTTTATAGAGGATAGCAAATAGATTGTGTGAAACAGTATTTATATAATGCTGTACCTTGTGTTATCCTCTTGTCATAGTCGCTGTGTGACTAACCAGAGCCTCTGATGAAGTCAGGAATGCTAGGGGCTAAAGGTCACGTCCAGGTCATCATTCCACAATAATAATTGTTTAAAGTTCAAAGAGGATGGCAAATTGATCATGTGAAACAGTTTATTTGATGCTGTACCTTGTGTTATCCTCTTCTCATAGTCGCTGTGTGACTAACCAGAAGCCTCTGATGGAGTCAGGAACGCTAGGGGCTAAAGGTCATGTCCAGGTCATCGTTCCACATTTGACCGAGTCGTACGGAAGCAAACAGGATCCTCCAGAGCAGTCTATACCTTACTGTACTCTCAAGTCCTTCCCTGCTCAGATTGAACACACCATACAGTGGGCTAGAGACAAGGTCAGATTTTTTTTGCTAACAGGACATACATTACCAGGGGTGGTGTTTCACAAAGATCCTAAGTTGAACTTAACTCTAAGTTGGACTTAAAATTATGGAGAGCCATTTGTAGCCTTTAAAAGATATATTCAAGTATTTTAGACTTTTTATTAATTCCACATCAAGAACATGAAATCTCCCATGATAATAGAAAATATGAATGATTTGAATCAACATTTTATGCCTTTTAAAATAACTTGTTCAAAATATTTTCATAAATGCTAAAGGCTTTCCATAATTGTTAAGTCTAACTTAGAGGTAACTTCAACTTAGGATCTTTGTGAAACACCCCCCTGAATTGTTAAAAGAAACATTTGTATGAGTGCGACTCTTGGGATAGTTTTGATTAGGACGATCATTGAAAGGCCAAGTGAAATGGCCCAAAAATGGCCAATTTCCAATCACTCTCCAATAAACTACAAGAATACCTTAAACCTATTAACAATTTTGTCTGTGCAGTTTTTTTGGTAAAAGCATACTTGTAGATTGTTAGTGATGTAGGTTCCTTTTCTGAGATGATGCTTAATATGAGCCTCCCCCATTGTGGAGGCATACCTTACAATTTGTCATTGCGGGAAAGGTGGGATGGGGCCGTCAAGATCTAACTGTTTAATAATTGGAACACATTTCAAAATGAGGGAGTAAGCTATTTCATGTTGACTAACCCCCTTAAATAAACAAATACTAAAATGACAATAATGTAAATCAGAAACAACATTCCTTATCGCTTGCTTATATGTTTTTTCTTTGTTTAGTTTGAGAGTTTGTTTGCCCAGAAGCCCAGTATGTATACCAAGTACTGGGAGGTGAGTGGAGCACCAGAAGATGTAGTAAAGGTAAGTTATCTTGTTTTATCAATATCCTACTTGTAAAAAAACAGTTATGTCCAATCTTGCTGTGCCAATGTCATACGTGTGAAAACCAGTCGTGTCCAATCTTGCTGCTCCAATGTTATATGTACTGGTATATGTTAGGACTAAGTTGAGTATAATTATAATTGGCTTCACCAAACGATCTATAAGTTTTTATTTATTAATGTAGAATGAAAGATGGTATATCATACACGTAGCAATTAATGATACAGGTTTATCCTGATGTGCTTCCAAATTCCTTTGGGAGTTATCAATCGATCATCATCAATACTTCATGCGTTAATCAAGTGTTCCAATGTCTCAGGAATCTGCAAGGGAAGTTTACCCCTTCTTGTATCGGAACAGTAGAGATTAAATTGAACACAGGTTAAAATTATAAGCCCATAGTATAGGACTTTAAAGGTAAACTCGTTTTCATTCTTCAACTTCCATACCCCTTAAATAAATTATCTCTTTTTGATCTTCAAGTCTGATATGTACCGGCATTCATGTACACTTTCTTTGTGTTTGTGTTTTTTTTTAAAAAATTTTTGTCAGAAACTTGAGAGTGGAGAGTCTCTAGAGAACACGCTACCTGTCACCAAGTACCTCAATAACCGAGGGACATCATGGCAGGATTGTGTGAGGATAGCAAGGATCAAGTTTGAGAAGTACTTCAATCACAAGGTATGTAATAATGATAATATTCTGCTTTTGTATGGCGCTTTTATGTCTCTAAGTCCTTTACAGATATTACATCAAAAGTTGTTTATAGCCTCACTGCACTACTTATAGCTTCTTGCTCCTGCCATACAGCAGTCTATGCCTGATCGGTGACCGTTGGTCCCACACGATCCCCTTTTTTGTATGTCAATTGAGAGCTGATTTGATGAGATAACCACCTGTCAGTGACCATGCAGGGAGGTCTAATCCCTCCTGGCCAACAAGTACAGAGGGACTTTAAACCACCTGAAAACAGGTTTACAAATCTATGATGCCATTCATTGGGGATTTTATCTATGATGAAGAGTGGTTTTTGGAAGGTATGTAGCTGGATTGCCTTAACTTTAATGTGCCAAAATCCCTTCAAGTTTTGTAAATGTTATTTACAGCATAACTAGTGACTTTTTACAATTGATTAGAAATCAAATTAATTGCCAACGATTGTACCTGTAAATGTATACAAACAGACTAAAAATTGTATTTATACCATTGGTGGCATAATTTTTAGTGTATAAGCCTTAAAGTTTTAGTGTATCAGCTTTTAGTGTGGAAATAACTCATATAACTTGTGTATTGGAAGTGTTGCCCACTCTGTTGATCTGTATTCAAGACTTAAATGCAGGAACACTCTAAACTTGGCTAAGGTGGAGGTATACAAGCAATAGAGTATCATTTCTGTGTACTTCATGTGAGGTTGAATCTGACGCATGGCATATGGTAATGAATATTGTCTGTCTATTTACATGGAATATTTTATCTTTTGATCTTTTTTCGTAGGCCAACCAGCTGCTTCACGCTTTCCCTCTCGATGCAAAAACATCCGATGGAGGTATGAATGTCATCGTATAGTGGCAGTCCAACCCGGGCCCTGTTTCATAAAACTGGTTATCAATAGCAAGTTACAATCATTGTTATAAGCTAGTGAAATCATGAAATATGATTGGCTGACAGCTACTTGTCTTAGAATTTTAGCATTTGTTATTGATAGCAAGTTTTATGAATCAGGAACCTGATCATATTTTAGTTTTAATGAAAGCAGAAAATTGAGAGAGATGTGTATTTATAACTTCGAGGCAAGTCTGATCTGAAGCATTTAGTTATGAATGTTGCAAGTTTTAATATGTAATTGATTTCACGCAGAAGTCACACAAAATTGGCAACTCCGGGATTTCCTATGTGGGCAGCTCAACACATGTGTTGGAATGAAACTTGCTTTTTTAGGTTGCCGATGAAGGAGTAGAGCTTTGAAATATTTGTGTGATGATGATTGTTATACCTGCCTGCTAAGAAAGCATGTATATGCTCGTAAGTAAGCAACCAGGGGAACAACGGCTTGAAGTCCTATCCAAGGGACTTGATAAAGAAGTTTAATGCCTTACCAAAGGGGACGAGTGCATAGACTTGGTTTCGAATTTGGGACCTTGCAGTTACGAGACCGTTGCTCTAACACTGAGCCACTGTGCCTCCTAATACAAAAAGGTGTATCCAAAACATGTGTAATAATATGTACAAGAGTAAAAATGAATTTGTTGGAAACAAATGAGTGCTTCTAAAGATGGAAATCACACAGTATAAGAAAGCATCTTATTTGGACTGATTTTTAAAAAAATTGTAAATGGATGCAATTCAAAAGTATTTTTGAGTACCATAAATTATCACTAAAAGTAATTCTATTTGTCATTTTCCAGGTATGTTTTGGCAGTCACCTAAAAGACCACCCACTCCACAGGAGTTCAGTCCAAAGACAGAATTGTGAGTCTTTGACGATGTATGTCTGTTTGTCTGTGTCTGTCTCTCTCTCTCTACCTCTGTTTGTCTCTCTCTCTCTACCTCTGTTTGTCTCTCTCTCTCTCTCTCTCCCTCTTCATCTCTCTCTCTCATCCATGGAGAGATATTTCTTGTTTATAATATAACTTTGTGTCTTGCATCCCTCCATGATGGTTTGAAATACTTACAGTAAGAGAGGGTAGTACAATCTGATTTGTACATAGGTAGTGATCTCTTCTGCCAGAAGTGAAGAAAGGAAGTCTTGGAAATCATAATAATAATTGACAGGAATTGTATCAGGAAATCACAAATTTAAAGCAGCATAGTGGTGTTATAATTTGGTTTTAGGCACCAGTGTATTCAGTCCTTTTGCCTAACATTGTCATTTATTTGTTCTTGTCACAAAGGCACATGTCCTTTTTAGTAAGCTGTGCACGTCTGCTAGCTGCTGTGTATAACATTCCAGTGAGTGAGGATGATCTGAGTAAGGAGAGACTAGATGCCATCTTAGCCGGTGTAGCCGTGCCTCCATTTGTACCATCCTCTAAGGTAGGTCAAGGGTCACGCCGGGTAGTATTTCACAAAGACTAAGATTGACTTTAAGTTGGACTTAACTATGGCAGGCCGTTCATGCCACTGTTTGCTCTCACCATTTACTGGCATTTGGTGATAGCAAATAGTGGCATATGAACAGCCTGCCATAGTTAAGTCCAACTTAAAGTCAATCTTAGTCTTTGTGAAACACCCCCCTGGTCTGGGAAATCTAGAGTCTGGGTTATTTGTCTCTCCATAATTGGATGTCTAATATAGTTTACCCATACATGTATGTGGTGGTGGTGGTGGTGTTGGTGGGGGTGTTTTGGGGGCTTTTATTTTGACAGTTGCTCAGCTGTAGGGATGGGGTGCACCTCTGTTCCCTCACATCATCCCCCCCCCCCCCCCACAAAAAAAATTGACATTTTTAAAAAGTTGTCAGGTCATGTATCAAGAATATGCCCACAGAATTCTTGTTTATCAAACATCCATGTAAACAAATCTTACCTTATGCATGATATGATTGTAGAATTTCTCATTCTTAGTGCATTCATTCAACTTTGATCTTTGATACTGTATTTTAACCCTCAGATTAAAGTTTAATGAATTATCAAAGAATGTATATGTTCTCTTTCATCTGTTCTGAATAATAATAATAATTGCATTTGTATAGTGCTTTAATAATACTACGTTTCTAATTGCTTTACATTGTAATTATTATTGCCCCAGTCATTGAATTTAATTGCTAATCTGCACATGATAGTGCACCCGCTCCGCTTCCTGGGTAGCATTCTAGCCAGGCGCCATTTTAGAAGCACACACATTCCAATCCAACAACATTAATGATCGCATCCTATCGGGTACCCCTTTAACACTTGGGTGGAGAGTGGCAAATGTAGATTAATGTCTTGCTAAAAGGCGTTAGTGCCGCGGTGGGACTCGAACTAAACATGTGAAACACACATGACGTTAGAAAGCTGATGACCTTTGGAATGTTTTGATTTTCACAGAGGATCGTAACTGATGAATCAGAAGGCAAGGAAGGTGAAGAGGATGAATCGACCGATATGAGCTCAGCATCTAAAGAGATTACCGCTGCCATCCGATCAGGAAAAGCTGTGCCAGGTAAGATGTTTTACCTTTATATCTATTTGTGTTAAGATACATCTTTTCTTGTCCTATCACGAAGCAGCGGTCTGTTTTGAGGCAGTTTATTGTGCTTCATGGGGAATGTAAAAAGAAAAATAATGCCATTTCAGTGATGTAGCTGGATTTAAATGCCCATTTTCTAATATTACCTTTTTTATTTTTGGATAAAAAAGCTGGCGTTCATTTCAAAAATTAGGGTTCAACTCATTCAATCATTTAACCTATAGGACATTATTGGTAACAAGATTTGCAATTGAAAAAAAAATGAACTAGAATAAATTTTTGATGAAATCTTAGTCTTTATACTATCGTTGAATTGGTAGCATTTTAAAGGTTCAAAGGTTAAATAGTTCAGTAGGTTTATATGTCTTTAGGTAACATGGCTCGATCAGTTGTCCTCGGTTTCAAAACGATAACTGTACATTAAATGCTGTGAAATCTTTTGTAATTCCAGGCCTGCTACGACTAACACCAGCAGAGTTTGAGAAGGACGATGATTCCAACGGTCACATAGACTTCATCACAGCGGCATCGAATCTTAGAGCCAACATGTACAGCATTGAGAACGCTGATCGATTCAAGACCAAGCTTATCGCCGGCAAGATTGTTCCTGCCATTGCCACGACTACAGCAGCTGTAGCAGGATTGGTAAGTTAAAACAAAATGGAACGGAAATGAAACATGCTGCATTACGTATTTCTGTGTGTTTATAAATTTTAAAAGTATTTGAACAAAGACAACGGATGACGGATAGTCAATCTGTTCGAAACGTTGAGCCCCTCCTTCTACCCATCCTCTCCAACCGGCGCTATAGTTCTCTTTAGAACTATTTGGATACCAAATATCCATTCAATATTGTTTAAATATTTCCTTCAGAGGTTTAAATGGCAATACTTCAACCTAAATTCACAAAAAAGTAGAAATATATGCCCACATGTTTAATGTTGAAGTGCATTCACGATATCTATCCAGGCCGGATCGATATGATAATTTACAAAACATATCAATTGGTAGGCGGTTTCCCAGCCAAATTGTACCATCACGGATTAGTCAAAACACATTCTTTCACATGATTGGTAATAAGAGCTTCCATTTCATTTTCTTTACCTTTAAGTGCAGTGGAGTTTATTTATATAGTACCTGTGTGATATAAATGCACCTATTATTGATATTATTATTATTATTATTTCTTATATTTTGACCGTTGTAGTCTACCATTGAGATGGTGAAGTACATCAAGGGAACGACAAAGATGGAGGATTATCACAACTGCTTCCTCAACCTTGCTCTCCCCATGGTGATGTTCTCTGAGCCTGCTAGGACCGTAACCACCAAACTCAAGCAAGGTTTAACCTATACTGAGTGGGACAGATGGACGGTGCAGGGTAGCAAGGATTTCAAACTGCAGGACTTCAATCAATACTTCAAGGTAAGGGATGGAAATGCATGTTGAATGATCTTGATAGAGTTTATAGACAAATAGTTCTTTCTGTGAAATAACCTTTTAAACAAGAATAGAAATCCTTCGTTTAGTAGTAATGGTAGTAGAAGTACTAGTTGTTGTAGTAGTAGTAGTAGTAGTAGTGGTAGTGGTAGTGGTAGTGGTAGTGGTACTGGTGGTGGTGGTGTGGTAGGGGGTGGTGGTGGTGGTGGTGGTGGTGGTGGTGGTGGTGGTGGTGGTGGTGGTGGTGGTGATGGTGATGGTGATGGTGATGGTGATGGTGATGGTGATGGTGATGGTGATGGTGGTGGTAGTAGTAGCAGTAGTGGTGATGGTGGCAGTGGTGGTGGTGGTGGTGGGGATGGTGATGATGATCGTGGTGGTAGTAGTAGCAGTAGTGGTGGTGGTGGTGGTAGTGGTAGTAGTAGCAGTAGACTTTATTGGATAACTCGTTTAGCACAAGGCTAATCCACCACAAGGACAAGGTAATTATGTTTGATTTGTTTTAATGCTGACAAAAGATAATTTAATACCTTTCAAGGGATCTTCTGAAGAATTGTAGAAGTATTTGTATCAATCTGAAAATGATATTTTGCCTTCATCCCAAGACAGAGGAATACATGTATATACTGACTATATTGCTTTGATCAATATGACCTTTGACCTTTGACCTTGTGTTGTATCTCCTCAGGATACGTATCAATTGGATGTAAGCATGGTCGCTATAGGAGCTAAGTTGATCTACCTTCCTGTGTTACCTGGTCATCCTAAGAGGCTCAAACAGAAGTAAGTTTACGACCAATAATTGTGATGATAATAATAATAACTATTGTTATATTGGACAATGTAGTAATCACATTTCATTTGCCATTCCGTGGCAGTCCTGGCAGACAGGGTAATAATTTGCTCGACAGCATAAGTTGGTCTACAATCATCTTTCACACAGTTCTCATTTTATAAATCCGAGCTGACTGGGTATACGTTGTTTCCTTATATAAAGCAAAAGTCGATCATTCTTATTGCCTTCATACCATTGTTCAGTATTCACAAGATAGGAATAAATCTGTCAGAATTCTCTGTCAATGTAATCAAGTGAATACACCAGGTTACGGTTATGGCGCCATTTTAATTTACGGGTAAACAAACCATTGACCTCTGGAGGTCAGTGGTGTACGCCTAAATTAAGATAGCGCCCATGCAAATATGATGTGAGGGCACAGCGCAGGCAGTGTCATCAATGTTTTCAGATGCGCATGTATTGTTACGTCACTACCTGCGCTGTGCGCTCACAGTCATATTTACATGGGCGCCGTCTAAATTTACGCGTAAACCACTGACCTCTAGAGGTCAGTGGTTTGTTTACCGATACGTTAAAATGGCGCCCATGTCTGCCCATGCGCACTGTTGTAACCGTAAACTGGTGTATTACATGTACACACAACAAATTGGAATTTCATATTAATTCCAACAATAGGCAATAACCTTTAATTTGCAATTTGCAAATTATTTTAATTTTATCCTTCTCATATGATTTTTAATTCATGAACATCAGTGATTCTAATTCTGGTGTAAAATCAAACAGGATCTCCTTCATGTGATTATCCAATGTCCTAATGACCTTTGACCTATGTATTGCTCTTTCTCCCCCACCCCCTCTCTCTCTCTCTCCCTCTCTCTCTCTCTCTCTCTTTCTCTCTCTCTCTCTCTCTCTCTCCCTCTATCTCTCTCTCTCCCTCTCTTTCTCTCTCTCTCCCTATCTCTCTTCCTCTCTCTCTTCCTCTCTCTCACTCTCTCTCTCCCTTGGTCCCTCTCTCTCAGGATGGTGGAGCTTATCAAGCCAGGGGATGATATAAAGTACTCTGACCTTACAGTCAGCTTTGAGCAGGTGGAGGAGGAAGAGGATGAAGAGGATGTTACCAAGGCAGTCCCTCCTATCAGATACTTCTTTGGAGTTTAAAGGTCAACTTGAGGTCTGGTAATTAGATATAGATATATTGAAAGTGTGTATGAGGTAATAGATAATAATAATAATAATAATAATAAAACCGTTGCTAGAGCGCTTACCACCAAAGTCTCTAAGCGCTATAACAAACAAAATAGACTGATGAAAAATTACATATTAAATAAAACAAAAAAGTGCAAATAAACCTACAAATTACAATACATTTGAAATACACATCAATGTGAACAGGGTAAGTTAATTAACAAAAGCAATTTTGAATAAATGTGTCTTAAGACAAGTTTTGAATTGGTTAACAGTTTGACAGTTTTTGACACAGTGATGGTCAAAATTAAAGAGGTCAAAATGTAATTTTTTTTTGTTTTTGTTTGTTATGGGTACATATATGAGGATAGAGCTTAATGCTTCAAGGGTCTGTCTGAAAAATTTGCATTTTCCAGAAAGCACTTGTATATTTCCCCTTAGGCTTTTTCCATCATGAATGGATTCCATGTGTCGAGGTGGAATCACTTGGTTGTAAAATGTCTTGCAGATGATAAACTAAACCTGGAATTTATAGATAAATCTCAAGATAACGAAAATTGAGGGGGAAAATGAGAATTCTCAAGAAAAGTTTACATGTATATTAATAAGAAATCAGAATTCAGATCTTAACAGGTAACCTCAACCTACATGTTCTCTTCAAGAAGATAATGGAAGTAGCCTAAATATTTACTATGGTCATAACCTATAACATGGACCAAGAACACCTAATTATCACCAAATCACTGATCCTTGACCAGCACTGACTAAATTAACTTTAAATATATTGAAATAGTCAATCATGTAGGAAATGAGTTCAGGGCTCTGTTCCATAAAACTTTCCATCAACAAGAAGTACAATGGTTGTAAGCTACTTACATACTTGCAATCGATTGGTTGTGAGCAATTAAAAAAACTAATAATATTTATGGATATTGTATTATGAAGGGATGCCCTCATATACCATGGGGTTAACAGATTCAGCACATGTAGACTGGTTGTGTCTGGAGCTTTTATTAAATTTCCATTTAATTTGTTTAGTAAACATTTACATGTATTGTCATTTACTGGTTTACATGTGATGTGTAAATTTGATTGGATGTCTGATGATATTATTGTCATTTATATCTGAACTTGATAATGTCTTTAATTGCGGATAATCGTATTTAACTGAATGTCAATGCCAAAGGCTAATGTGTATCAATGTTGCTTTAGTGAGTAACTCTAAATATAGTATGAAGATTATTGTTAGGGACCAATGGAAAATTATTTGAGTGAGAATCTCTAAATGTAGCTTATGAAACAGTCATTAATACTTTAAATGAGATGCTGCTAAATCATTTTACAGTGTTATATAAATCAAACAAAGCAGACACAGTGTGAAATATATGAGAATTGGAGCATATATAAGATTTTCGCAACTTACCCAAATTTGGTATACCCATTCACCAAACACTGACTAAAAACGAAAGAATTTCATATTTTCTTTGCATTTTTATTTTAAATGTGTTTAAAGTGATGTAATGTTAAACATGATAAAAGCATTTAAATAGTTTCTTACAGGTGTAATTTTCTGTTGATAAAGTGTGCATTTGTGGATGAAATGTCTTAAAACACCAATTGAATCAAATCCTTATCTCATTGTTTATGGCATAGAAAGTTGAAGAAAATTGGTAGAGAAGCACTGTGTCTTAATAAGCATATTTAGATTTAATGGTGAATGCGATATGCACTGTTCAAAAAATAAATGTCATAAATGGCAAGCTAACTTTCTCTTATTCTGATCATCTTTTAAAAATGAAGCAAAGGGTTGGTTGATTATTGTTTTACCTGACTGCTAAGAAAGCATGTGTATGCTCGTAAGTAAGCAACCTGGGGACCGACAAGCTTAAGTCCTCTCCAAGGGACTCCATCGTTCGTTCGTGTCTCCTTAGATCAAGATTAATGTAATCTTGATCTTCGGAGTAGTTGCTACAACCGGCTGTGTCAGACACGTTGCCCCGGGGTGCGAGATAGGACTCTTGTAGTGTGCCCCCATTTAAAACAATTATACAATAACAGTTAACATTACATTTAATTAATAGTATGAAACTATTAAAATTACTCTCATGTTACGGGAAAAAATATTGCATATATATATTATGAATCAATTAATTTGGTCGATCCAGTTCGATGGCACAAACACGGCACTACTGGACAGAGATCCTAATAATTACAGAGCTTGGTCTTGTTGCTCTGTTCGCCAGAGGGACTCCATAATTAGGAGTAATGCTTTACCAAAGGGCACGAGAGCATTGACATGGTTTCGAACCTGGGACCTCTCGGTTATGAGACCACTTCTCTACCACTGAGCCATCGCATCTCCTGCACAAAATAATTCCAAATTTCTTTTTTTTTATCCATGTACATGAAAGGCTGCATGGTTAAAATGATGCACATTGTATAGTTGATATGTAAGTGGTTTCAATGATTGGTGTCTTTAGAAATAATTACTACTCATAAATTCTGTGGATGTCTCTTTGAAATGCATTGATGAAGCTAGAAATGACACGATCGTAAATCCTATGTTATATATATATATAATTCTTCAGTTAGAAAAAATGTGATTTCTTGCTACTGACTTAGCTTTAAAATTGTAAAGAAATTATGTTCATTTATGTAATGGACTTTGTCTCATGTATGTTGTTTTGTATGAATAACTTAAGAATATACATCTTATTTTTAAAATTATATTTCAACAATTTCTTTTTTGCTACTTAATCTACTTTGTTTTGATATTGAAAGTCGTGGCATTTCCATGTGTGTGAATTGACAACATGTTTGTGTTTGCAACAATCATGGATAAGTACTTATATCATTATGAAATAAAGAAATAGAAATAAAGAGAGAAAAGATCAGGCAATTAGTAATCAAATCACCTTTAAAAGAAGTGCTTGTAGACCATTCTTTTTGTTGAAAAATTCTACCCAAGACATATGTTGAATCTTTGTGATATTACAGTGTTTGTGACCAATCCTAACTTTGTATTAAAGGTATTACAAAGTTTTGGTATGAAGTCATGAATTTGGTTCAAATGAACATATTGGAAGCATATGCGATCCTACAATATGCAGTAATCGTTGACGCGGTTGAAATAGAGTGTAAAGTTATGAAAATAACATAATAAACTCTTTATGTTGTATAGCTCCCTCTCAAGGTCAAGATATTAATTAAGCTATAAAACAATGTTTCTCGACTAAAATCGACCGATTAGCTATTCCCGTTTGGAAATTATATATCACAACTACATATTCTGAGATTTTCATGGTCGCAGCTACCATTTGTACAGCTGTAGGCGTTTTTGCTCCCGGTAAATTTTTATATTCAATTTATCTCGAAAGCAGAAGTGTTTTGGGGGCTAAATTTTCTAGTGCTTATAAAACATCCTAAGGGGCATCCAAATATATCAAATTGTATAGAATGACTATCTACCCAATTTTCAAAATTTCCCAAAACTTTGTATTACCTTTAAACTTGGTGATGTAATGCCTTCATTTCTTCCAGTCCATCATGGTTCTCTGTCATGTTGCCATAGTGATAGTTCCCCATTTTTTGAGAGATTTGTTTATGTACTTGCCAAAGGTGATCTGGGTCATGACAAAAATTGAGGAGCTCATAGATGCCTTTTGATTTTATTGATGATTCTACTTACCTCATTTCATTTTTGTCTCTCTTCTAATGTAAATATATGATAAATGTAAAACTATGAAATTTGTGTCATATGTTTTAGGGTAAAGGCTTATTTTTGTTAGAGGTATTAATTTTGTATGTATCGAGTGATGTAATTACACCCATCTTGTTTGTGATATGAGACTGTCGGCTGTTAAATACATTCGTCATCCAGGAAAAATATTGTATATTCCTTATGAAGGGCAGTGATCTAAGAAATGGTAGGTTTAGTGTTCAAAATCAAGTTACTCCTCTAGTGCACTTTGGTAAGGCATAAATTATCATCAATCAAGTTGTGATTTTCTCCTAAGAAAATACTCTCTCTCTCTCTCTCTCTCTCTCTCTCTCTCTCTCTGTCTCTCTCTCTCTCTCTCTCTCTCTCTCTCTCTCTCTGTACTATTTACAGATTAATGCAAGACACATTCTAGTCATATGAAGGGGCATGATTGTGAAATAATACATCAAATGTATTGATTAGTTTCACCTGCTGTAATACTGTGTGTCTGCGGTGAAGCGAGCTTGTTGTAATTATGATTTAAAATTCTCAGTCAAGAATAAAGCCTGCTCATGCAATAAACCAGAGACTAGTGACATTGTTTCATTTTCAGATGTTTTCTGTAAGGTATCCATTATTATTAAAGAATAATATCTTGGGATGTTATCTTTGGCATTTAATGAAATTCGCTCTTAAAATTGTGTGTCAAAAAGTTGAGAGAAGCATGCAAAAAGAAACCAATCTACAATGATTATGAAGTGGTTTTTGTGATGGGGAAAGGTGAAGAAAATTGGGATTTTGTTTTTTCAAACTTTCACTGATCCTTTTCTTCTTTATTTCTAATACATCAGGTTAAACCTCTTAATTTCCCACACTTGTGCATAGCATAATGCATTACAAAGTTCTATCACGATATGTGAATTATCCGCATAAAATCTAGTTTAGTCAATTGTAGCAAGTAATAGGGTGGTGCAATTAGACAGATTCTCTATTCCTCTCTCTCCCTCTTTCTTTGTCTCTTCCTCTCCCTGTCTCTCTATCCCTCTTTCTTTCTGCCTATCTCTCTCTCTCTCTCTCTCCCTCCCTCTCTTTCTCTTTATTCCACTTTCTCTCCCTCTTTTTTTTCTTCATCTCTCTCTCTCTTTCTCTCTCTCTCTTCCTAGCTCACTCTCTCTCCCCCCTCTGTCTCTCTCTCTCTCTCAAATTGTTAATTTATTCATTTTTCTGATTTAGAAGCCTATCTATGAAGCGTATAATACCATGTAAGAAAGGTGTATTTACAATCAGAATATCTACGTTTGGTTTTAACCTATACATTTTCGTCGATGTAACAAGATAATTTGATTCAAATTTGCTTCATATTCCTGAAAATGAGATAAACACATGTAGATCTATAAATCCAACAGACATCCACTAATGACACGTGCAATGCAAATGTTGATATGGGTTCATTTGAATTCTTTTTATTTGATCCATTATGCATACAAACTTGTGAATTTAAAGTACATGTATTGCTAAGCGAATGAATATTGATTTATTATTGTGCATGGCCAATGTAATACATTAGCCTCCATTAGTCTATCGTCAAAGATACTTTATCCTACAATCATAGAACTGACATAAAGTATTCATGTAGACAATCAAACTATAATAGATAGTAAATTAGGGTTGACAAAAAAAATCCTGTTTTCTTCCATATAAACAAAATAGTTTACGACAACCTAAAGAGAAATATTAAAACCATTTAAAAGCCTAGTTCTGTTTTTATATTTTCATTTATATGTGAATTAAAAAGGGATATGAAGGCTGAAACGGGAAGTTTAAAGGTGTACTGGGTGAGCGGAAACTAGGCAGAGATAGATATATATAAAAACAAAAAACATATCCCAACGGATGATTAAATAAGTACCCAAAATAGGACTGCTAAAGAAATAGTTCCGTTGGGTCAAAATGGGTGATCATCTACTGTTTCTTCTTATCCTTCTTCTTTTCTTGAGATGGCTCAGCGTCTGGGTTTGCTATAAGGTATGGCGTGGGGACAGGGATGATTCCACAGTCAACGATTCTGATTGGTTCGAGAGGAAAACCATTATCATCAGCATCTACCTCAGCCATCTTATCAACGATGTCCTATTCATGAGAGAGAGGGAGAGGGGAAGAAAGAGAGAGAGAGAGGGAGGGGTAGAGAGGAAGGGAGAGAGAGAGAGAGAGTTGGAGGAGGGGTGAAATAAAGGGTTAATAAACAGATATGAATATCAAACTCGTCAGGATGTTCTACCACTGTTAAACTTTGTAAAATGTTACTATTACATAACTAGGTTGTGTATGTATAATCATTATCGCATTTGTCTTTGTGTTATTATGTCATACATCTTGAAATAAACCTAACTGCAATGAGGTAGCAGCTGACGAATATTGGTTACTTCAAAATAAGACGCCTCCCGCCATCTGTTGCCAACGTAAACATTACTTTTTAAGGCGCTTGTGTGTATAGACAAACGAATCGCATTATTTATCACGTGAGGAACGGACTGATGTTTGGCAACTTTTAAAAAAGATAAAAATGAGATCAAAGTGGCATGGTAACAGGTAATAGATATTAAACATTACATACGAATTCGATCAAATTGTACAAGATTTAAAACATAATAAATAATCAGTACCAATATTGATACGGGAAAAAAGATGAGCAATATATATATATATATATCACTTGCTGCTTTGACATTATTAATCTTCCACCTCAAGATTAAGTGGAACTACGTCCATGAAGCAATGAGGGCTTCGGACCCTATTTGGGGAGGACAGCTTCCACGAGATCATGTGAAGAACAAAAAAAGTATTGCAATGACCAGCAAGTCTTGCTCCAGGCAGGTTATTTTTCAAATTTTAGTGAAGAGGAGCGGGGCCGCATCAATTTTATATGCATTTTATCAAAAATACCATCTTCGGCACACAGGTATAAATGAACAGAAACAAATATGGAAAATGTGTCTACTAACTTACCATTCCTTCGATAACCTTTCCAAAGACCACGTGTTTGCCGTCCAACCATCTAGCTCGAGTCAATAAGATGAAGAACTGAGAATTGTTGGTATCAGGACCAGAGTTTGCCATAGCAACCCATCCGGGTCCCCAGTGACGTAGGTAGAAATTCTCATCGGCGAAGAAGTTACCATAAATGCTCTTACCTTGTAGAGTGTAAGAGTAAAACATGATGGAAATCATTATAATCAATGTGTTTGAAAAACAGAGATTAAATAATAAAATATAAAAATAAAATTAAGTAAATAAAATAATTTAGAAACTCGTAATGGCGACGGTTATGTAAGGTACGAGTCTCAACTCTCCCCGGTTTTTGACAAGCGTCATTGATTTCTAACCTAACGATCTCAAATGAGCTCACGAAAGGCATCGTCACATCAACCACTACAGATTATTGTGGTTGATATGACGATGCCTTTCATGATGTATATTCTAAAGAACCACCTGTAAATTGTCATGATTCCAGTGGCGGATCCAGGGGGGGGGGGGCCCGGGGGGCCCGGGCCCCCCCCCCCCCCCCCCTTGAGAAAAAAATCATGTAAAATCACGTGATTTCTACCTTTTTTGGGGGTTGGGCCCCCCCCCCCCCCCCTGGCGCTCAAGGGGGGGGGGGGTGCAAATTGAATTTTTTTTGAGGATCAAAAAAAAAATTGTGCTCTGTACCCCCCCCCCCCCCCCCCCCCCCCCCCCCCCCCCCCCCCACTGAGCGACTTTCAAATTTTCGGGAGCAAAAAAAAAGAAAAAAGTTGAGCCCCCTCCCCTAAGAAATCCTGGATCCGCGCCTGCATGATTCCGTCTTCTATAATACATTTGAGGACAAAAACAACAAATCATCACATTTCAAATAACATCTTATGAATATTTTCAGAGCAACCTACAATAAGTTGCGTTTGAGCAATAATGTAATATAATGCTCTCTATCTTCTTTGATACGAGGAGCAACGGAGAAGATTCAAGGCTAACTATTTCAGGTAGGGAAATTAGGATAAAACAACACAAGTATTGGTAATCAAACAATAGACATACATTTTCCCTAAATATGTTATTTGATTGAAACTTGTATCATTTACTAATGCCAATATTTGGTTTTATCTTGTTTCGAAAACAGACTATACTAGGAAAAAAAAGAAATCATATAAATTTATCAAGATTATTGATTTGTTACCTCCAGTTCCATCTCCTTCCGTGACGTCACCCATCTGAATGACGAAATCAGGTACGATGCGATGAACCTGGGTGTTGTTATAACTCAATCGTTTCTAGTAAAAACAAACAGAACAACACGAGAGAATGTTAGAATGACATAATATATGGAAAATTGGTGTTCTCAAGATATGTATAGGGTGGTGCCACGCCCCCTTTTAAAAATTCCTTTATTTGTTTATTTATTTATTTATTTATTTTAGTCTTCTTTAAAAAGTGTAGCCCTTGCAGTAACGAATATTGCTCTTCCAAGGAGCACTGTCTGTACAATAATATTAAAACAACATAATTTAACGAAACATTAAAACATTAGATAATCCCCCCCCCCCCTCCCCCGAAAAAGAAAAAACATTAAGCAAAAATACAAAATATACAAGGTTAGGATTTATTTCCCAAAAAATAAGCAAAATATAACTCCTAAAACATGTATACTTAATGACATCGACATTTGATAGAATAGATACGAATTGCTTCTGAAGATGTATTTAAAATGGTAAGGTGTTAAAATCGTCTCTTAAAATGAAAGTAAAGATAAAATGGCACGTAAATCAGGCGGTAAGGCGTTCCGAATGATGTAGTGCACGGATCTTTTGAAATGGTCGGTTTAACAATAATTGTCTATTTATTAAGAGTGGGGAGTGAGCAGCGTCGCGAGAAAAACATTGATAGAAATCCATCCAAATGACAGCAGTTCTAATGCAAAACCAAGATTAATTTTATATGATGGTCAGGAATGATTTCAGCCGCTCTTTGTTTGCCTTTTTCAATATCAAACGATACAACAAATTTAGAGGGTTTTAAAAGGAATTTCACTTACATCTTGTCTCCAGTTTCCTCTGACAATGGCAGCAAAGTTTTGAACAGTCACGGGGCATGTGTCACCAAACAGAGCTATAACAACACGACCAGCTGGTTCGTCATCAATCTCCATTTCGAAGAAAACTTTCTTCGTTACTAGGAGATCATTCTCGCTATCTCTATCCGAATCTTCCCAGGGTTTGTTTTTCTTTTTGCCGAATCGCTTAGCGGCGTCGACATCGTTAGCCGAGAGAGCGATGAGAAGGACGACGACGGATGTGAACCAGAACATCGTTGGATCAGATGATTGGATACGGTTCAGAAGAAAGGAAGACGATGGTGGTGGTGCTGCTGCTGATGATGCTGATGCTGTATGGGCATATAAATTGAATTAATCAACATTCCATTAGATCAGATTGAATCAATTTGACAACATCTATATATTTCAACAAATTAATTGACTGTATGCGCGAGTATATAAACAGGATTCTATAAAATAACTTGCTCCTTAGACATAAAGCAAGAACATTATTTGCTGTAGAAAGTTTAATGTTTTTATTTCAGATTATCACATTTTCAGATTACATTTTTTGTTTAAGGCTTGTGCAAGGGTTTAAGAACATAATTTTTCGAGCGCATATTTATCATCATTATGTGTGAACTTTAAACATTTTTAGGTTGTGCTAATTTGCACATGTGACCCCCCCCCCCCCCCCCCCTCCGTCTTGAGTATGCGCTACTGGGGGCTCTCATGTATATTTTGAAAGAATATATAATATACATGTATATACATGTACTTTCATCAGATTTAGATGTGAATACCTGCAATAAAAGCGGCAATTCATATCAATTGGATACATGATTATTATGAAACAAGATTGATAAAATCACAGAGTTTCAACATATAGATAAAAAGAATAAGAATGACACTTACCTTGAATCCGAAAAGCTGAAATCGTTTATGAGAGACTCGATGAAACTCATCAACCGCAAAATGAATTGCCTGATAGAATAGAGGGGTTATATACAGTTTTATGACCAATGGCCATGTATCCAGCTGTTGACTGCAATGGTCAATGCGATGTTAAGGCGACGTGGTTTCTTGAACGCTACCCAAGCTGTCGCGCCAATATACTTTCTATTGTATTCATTAAGTGTCTTTTTATTACTGTTTGCTCTAAATAATGCATTCAAAGTTAACTGTGGTGAAATAATGAAACTGCATATTCAACGTTAAAAACAAAGCTAGAATTTAAAAAGAAATGTGTAGCCGAACAATGGGTCTTTAATTACTGTAAGTAGGAACAATGGCGTACCCAGGCCTTCGCATCACCATGGCTTAGCCATAATATTACAATATAGGGGGGGGGGGTCACGAGGTGCACAAGTTGGACACCATATCTCACTCTCAGTCTCAATTTTACTCAAAGATCACTTTTTATAATTTGTTAAAATCCTACAAAAAGTCTTTATTATTTTTGTTCATGAAATGTCTTTTTTATGTAGATTCAATAATTTCTTCCTTTTTTTACGACTTTTTCCGGACAAGAACTCTTCCAACATATTCTTAAATAGGGATATAAACTTATTTATATATTATGAGCATTGCATGAAAACATGTCATGTTTATATCTAAAGGCTTTTTTTCCAACTGAACTATTCAATTCAATTCGATTATTTAAATTCCAGCAAATCAAACTGATTATACGCGTTTATTTCCGCATTGTCATTTAAAAAGATACATTTTTCAAGTAAGGTCATTACATATTTAACAAAACTAACAAACCTAAAGACAATTTAAGTATTAAAAAAAATAAGAAGGGGAAGAAAAATGTTAAATAGGGCTTTTAAAAACAAGGAGTGGGACATGGAAAACACTAATGATTAGACCGTTTTAAAGTGTGACGGGACAAAGACTTTAAACACTTGTAATATTTATCCCCTTGGAAAGACTGAACCCCCACCCCTTCCCCTCCCTCTCAACAAATCATTACACTGTAAACAAGGGAAACACGTATAGATCACAGCAATTATGTAAAAGCCTATAAGGTCGTGGAAATTTGTATCATTTCGAAAAATAATTGATTCATAGCCGTTAGTAGGTACAGCGCTTACATCATCTTAAAATCTCTGATTTCTGACGGTAAACTAGTCAAATGTTATGTCCTATAATCTCTTCAGACACTTAAAAGTGACAATTATTTTTTATTGTGTCTATAAGTGGACTAAAAATGTCAATATTTGTATGAAAAACATCCAAATATCTTGTAAAATGTTTCTACAAAATTCAATGTGAAAATGTAATAGTTTAAAACATGTGTTAGCGTTTAGAAGGCTTAGATTGTGTCATTTTAAGATTGAACACAACTTCCATAGCATCGTATTTAATTTTATTAAGAAAAATACGAGGGTGCGCATTATCAAATGAAAATATCCGGGGATGCCCATCTCAAAAACAATACTGATTCACAGGTCATGAAATGAATTACTCACAACTGTAATTTTACAAGTAATTCAAGGTGTAATCTATATAATTTTGGATGTATTTTGCATCTCGTGTCCCCCCCCCCCCCCCCTTTTTTTTTGTTGTCTTTGTTTTAGTAATGAGGTGGAATTGCGACTAAAAAGGTTGTGTTTCGGCTCCTCTCATCTTCTCGCAGATAGTTTGATAATCTAACTATTATAATATTAGTAAGCTAGCTAGCTCTTCATAAAATTTGATTTGATTTGATTTGATTTGATTTATTTATTTCTGTTTGATTTTCTTTTTCTTTTGCATTTTTACAAATATATAACAAACAAATATTGCAAATTTACACATGACAAAAGAATATATGTAGAAATTATGCAGTAAGATCAGAGACTAGACGTATACGTAGTTAATTTAAGTTAGTTAATTGGTGGATAACGATTTGACTTAGGTTCAGGGGCGGTAGAGCATCTTCCAAAGTGGAGGGGGCACTAACAAAAAGGTCACTTTAGGAGGGGAAAAAAAGGGTACCCAGAAAGGGAAACCTCAAAGTGAACATACACCAGGCATTTTTAGACGTTGGTATATCCACTTACATCTGATTGTGATTACACTACCAGGGATGACATCAATATTTGTTTCTCTCTATATGTGGTACCCCGGCGTGGTGCAAAATACTGCTTAAGCTACATACTTTGCAGTTGGGTGTGATGGTGTGAATATTAATTTTCGAGGGAGCGAAGTGAGTTAGGAAAAAATTGAAGATTTGTGAGATTGCAGTGCAAACAAAATTAAATCTTATAAAGAGGACAAAAATAAAAAGGTGCACGTGTCAAAGTAAAATGGGCAAAAATATTATAGGTGAAAATGGGGCACTTCACGCACCTCAACAGAGATGAAAAAGGCACTTGTGAGAATGGAAATGGGGCATCTGTTGAAGTTAATAGGGGCATTTATCAGATGTAAAAAGGGACATTTTGAAAATTGAAAAGGGGAAGGGGCTCATATAAAAAGGGGGTACTTATCCGAAGGAAATATGGTACTTATAAGAAAGGAAAAGGGTCACGTGTCAAAATAAAAGGGGCACTTATCAGAATGGCACACCCCCGCATGCCCTTATATGTGACTACCCCCCCCCCCCTAAAAAAAGAAGGAAAAAAAAGTGGCACTTAAGAGGAAAAGGAGGGGTTCGTATTACAAAGAGAAAGTGACAGTATTAGAAGGAAACAAGTGCGCTTATTAAAAAGGACAAGGAGCACGACGAGTCAAAGCAAAATCGGGTAAAAATTAAATATCAAAGGGGAAAAGGGAATTTCTCGCACCTGATAAGAGGCACTCACCAAAGATGAAAAGGACTCGTTGGGGAACCGGTTCCCAGGCGAGTCCCTGATTGGCCTAAGTCGAAGTCACGCGCGCGCTGATACGCTGTATTTCTGTCTAGATCGGAGACTGCTGGAGAAAGTAAACATGGAGGATATGATTTGCAATTATCGAAAGTGCAGACAAGGTCTTAATTCGAATGCATGGGTGACATCTTGTTCTCGTATCCTTTCTTGAAATATTGCCTCTACCTTTATTTATTGTTTAGAAACTAAAATCTCAATAAAGTTTGCTTGCAATGCATGTTGTCGTTCGTTCACTTCATCTGATTTGTGCCCGGGTAGGCCTACAGGTCGATGGGCAATAAATTGACGGCCTGAGCCCAGGGCCAGGCCGGTGGTTTGCGGTCTTGTGAGCGCCGAAATCGATAGTCTAGCGGGTAATATTGGAGCGCTTTGAGCACCTAATTGTATGGTGGATATGTGCGCTAGATCTAGACTCTATATAAATATCCAAAATATGTATTTGTCCTTTGGCTTTGCATTACAATATTGTTCAACATAGCAATGACTACAGTACAGACTAGACTCTTTAAAGTCTTAGAACTAGGTCTAGACCTCTAGAAGAGTTATGTAAACATTGCTTGTATAAATTTTGTTGTAAACTTCTTCAATCAAAACACTGTTTAAAACCTGGCAACTGTCCAGCCCACTCCAGGTAACCAACCTGCATTAATTTTTTAACAGTTCAGCAGTAGGGTCTAGTTTTAGACGTCTAGATCTACACCAGAAACCAAGCTTCAGAGCAAATTCCAACTAACACGACAAGAAAAATATGGTAGCCTATTTAGGGAGACCAAACTTTTAATTTTATACTACAGTTTCAGGTTAATGTACAAACTGCAATCAAGAATAGGATCTTTAGACTCTACAAAATTATTGTCAAATTGATAATGCTGACAATTAACACTCACAATTAACACTCAACAGTAAACACTTTATCTTTCTCTGCCTTTGCTAGGTTGCTCATATACAATTTTGCACAAAACAATAGGCTCCAAGTGACAGGAAGATTGCTTTATTGAACACAATGGCGTTGAAAATTACCCATTTCTGGTCTTGATAAGCTCCATGACGACCCTTTTAACACCTGTCTGTATCAATTAATCTCGTACTCAAAACAGTTAGTGTGACACAGCGAGATTGTTTGTGTGGCATATAAAGAGTAAAATCCAAAAAAATTATAGTTTCTTTGACAAAAAATGTTAGATATTTTTTGTGATGAGCATGGAGCCAAAGAATTCAACAAGAAATCTGTTTGCCCTGCATGTAAGTATGCTGTTATAATTCATGTTATAAAATAGACTTCAACATATTGCCCATATTCTGCGATCAACTCAACGCTAGGTTTAAGATTCGTCTGTAGTCGAATGTAACAAAGGAAACTAGACCAATGTCCAAGTTTTCCTCTTGTTAAAAGTGATTTGAACCCAGCTTGTATAGTTTCAATTGAATTAACTAGTGAAATATAGATTGGCCTTTGAGTACACCAACATGTATGGTAAGCACTGTTACTTTTTTAGTGCCATGTTGATGTACATTGTTTGCTTCCATTAGCAAAAGCTAACAACACCGAATTATGAAGCAAGTGTGTAAACTGTAACTGTTGGTAGCTGGATTGTTTTTTAACTCTTTGCCCGCCACGTACACAATCCCCCCAGTGCCACATTGTTTTTAGGGTGCCACCTTAGGAGGGGTTCTGCATGGACTATGCTTATTTAACTCGCAATAACTTTTGATTGGTGTACTGTAATGAAAAACTTTGTGTAGCAATATTGTATAGAAATTAATAGTCTTGCCAATGGTATCATTTTTGTAATGTATATTATCATAAATTTTGAGATTATCAACTATACATTTTGTATCCAAGTTTTCGTTTAGAAGGGTATTCTATACCTCTTATATCTAATACTTTGTTATGGAGGTTTATGTCCTGAGTTAGTTCATTGAAAAGATGTATTCATGAGCTTTCACTACATACCAAATTCATGTGCTGAAGGTCACAATGAGCATGGTAATTTAGGATTGAATAAAGAGTAAGCCGACAATGAACTAATCTCCTATTGAAATTGACCCTGGGTACTTTTGAATAGACTTCCTGTCTCTTGATTGTACTTTGATGACCTTTATTGTGTCTGTAGGTAAGATGGTAAGATTCTATTATTACTTGCAAGGCTGTGCAAGCTATTAGAATTGAAAGAATTTTTCTCGGAAAATGTCAATGTAAACAATGTCTGCGAAAGCGGTGCAATGAAGTGTGATGTGTATACAATGCGAAGCACGCGTTACTATTGTGTGTGTGTGCGTACAATAGAATTAAATGCGTTCCGTGTGTATTGTGAATGAAATGTGACTTGAGTCGAAGTTGGCAGCCCGCTGTATGTTCCGCTAGCCGAACGTGGCGGGCAAAGAGTTAAGCACCCATTTACAACAATGTCCACTTTTACTTCTTCTTGTATTGTTGTTGGTATGATAGATTTTTATTCTGAGTCTTAAAAAATATACCAAATGCATTTTCAAAACAGAAACAGAAAAATGTTTCTACACAGGCTGTGTCCAATTCATTGTGTTATAATTCGCGATTTGATGGCAATTGGCAGGGTGTTTTAAGAGGACTTTTTTTTAAAGCATACAAATCTGTATATTGCCAACATAAGTAATTCATTTTTTAAAGCAAATTGGCAACACTTTTACTTAGTATTTGTCGGTGCGAATTCTGTTCAGATGAAGGACTATTCATAAGAAAAACATGGCAAAGAATAATCCCATTGTTGCCAATTTTGAATAAAAACAGCTGATCAATTTAGTTCTGAACAATTTCTCCATGACTGTACTCTATTTCAGGTGATACCCACCTACCCAGCAAGTTTGATGTAATAAGGATTGATCTGTCTCCCAGTGAACAGTATAAATCGATGGTGCTGGCTGGACAAAGACCGGAAATCATCTTAGAGGCTTGCTCAAGGGCACTCACATTTTGGACCTACCAGGTATTTAACACTATCCCTTTTAAAGTGGGACTGCACTACTTGTAGCTACTTGCGCTCTCTATATAGCAAACAATACCTAAGCGGTACTCGTTGGTCCCCCGTGATCCCCTTTTTCTAATGTTAGTTAAGAGCTGATTTGATGAAATAACCACCTGTCAGTGACCACGCAGGGAGGTCTAATCCCTCCTGACCAAACTAGTGCAGACAGGCTTTAAACAATTATTTAACAGATATTAACAAAATAAATGGACTGAAGATTTGAGAATTGTCCACAGCGTTGTGATGTCCATTGAGGATGATACTGATAGATAGATACATTCAAATACCTATTTCATTAGACTAGATTCCATAATGGTGATCAAATAAAATGGATTTTGAAGGAAATTTAATCTACTGAAGATATAAATGTAGAATGAGCAAAGCTTAAGCGGGTGAATAAAATAAATGGACTGAAAATTTCCTGAGTGTTGCCGTGTTTCATTTAGGATGATAGATGTATTCAAATACCCATTTCTTTAGGCTTTGCCGTAATAATGATCAAATTAAATGGATATGAAGAAAATCAAATCTACTGAAGATATGAACGTAGAAATGACCAAAGCTAATTCTGTGCTTTTTGTTGAATTAATTTAGTTTTGGAATTGTGCTACCTTCATCCCATTCAAATGAGAGAACATGTGATTTTCGATATATTATAGATATCCTTTTAATAATCTGTTGGATGTGAATTGAGAAGTTGTGTAAATTGCATTAAATTGTTGTTATTGTAAAGGTACATTTACATGATTTGATCATACATGGTACGTGAAAGAGTAAGGTTCGTAAGCTTGTATTAAATAAGGAATTATGGTTGACTATTATAAGATCATACTCAAGTATGTTTAGCTCACTGCAGTTAAAATGCAATTAGGACACATTAGCTTAACATACATTAATGTCATTGTAATGTATATCTCAATATTAGATGGTCCAATTATTGTAATGAATATTTCCAGTTTTCCACAGCAAAGAATATTATATCAAAGGCACATTTGCGATTCACATGAATAAGAATGAAAAAGAAATATCCATTGCAGCTTTTGACCATCAGATAAAAGTCTGACTCAATGTCGATCTACTTTAGATATGAAAGTAGGAATCAGTCATCGAAAAAGAAATATATGCAAAACATAAATGAATAATTAAGTATGATGTATTAAAGTTGTTATCTGAAGTCATTTCATACTCTGTAGGGCAGCCATGTTGAAGCCTAAAATAAGAATGAACGTTTCTCTTTTTCAGATAGATCAGGAGAGAATGTATCAGGATTATGTGGCTAAGAAAGCAAAGGAGAGGAATACACAGATGGAACAGTATTGTGAACAGCTACTCAACAGGACACAGACTGAAGTCACTAGTATCCTTCGCACATATACACTGATACAGTTTACAAATAAATTATTCATATTTTGTGTTTTTCGTAACTCGAGAATGAAAGGTAGACTGGTTGAATTAGGGCCTTTGTTTAAAACTTTTAGATGTAAGCTTTAATATGTCACATTCTCAAGAAAAATAAAATAAAGACAAATTAATTTTTCCCAGACTTTATATATTATTATTCATCATAGGAATAAAATGATAAGGTCACAGCAGATCTCTTTCCTTTATCACAATAAATCAGGTCTATAATGATATAAACTCATATATCCTACTAGAATAATGAGTTGTGTAACTGCTCATACATTATACTTTTATCAAATTATTTTATTCCCTTTAATCTATTTAAATTTTATTGGAGTACATACATTAAAAGCTAACAGATTACAAAAACATTGGTTAATTATTTATGATTTCTTTTTTAAAAATTACATATTCATCCATCCACATCAATGAAATTAACAAAGGGTACACAATCAGTGTTAAGATTAGCGCAATTATGTTGTTATGTTTTCCTTCATTGATATTATGTCAGGTTTGAAGTCCCAAATTTCAGGTAAGTACATGATGTCATAGTAATGGAAATAAATAGCCCAACTCATTTCTTTAAAAAATGATTTAGCTACATTTATAATGAACGTTTTCTTTTCCTTTCCTTGATATTGGCAAGTTAGTATACATAATAGTGTGATACTTTCCAATTTTATTTTCATTTAGCTCAGCACAAAATTTACTTTTTTATAGTTTGCTGTTAATTTGTTGTGAAATTTTTGAAGTTATTCTCAGATTAATTTAATGGTCAACATTTAGTTTGTTTGATTTCACTATTCTATATTAATTTGATTAATTAATAAATAACAGCTCTGTGGAGAGAAATTGAAACATCAAATAAGAGATACAATAATGATTATGAGAAATTTGTGGAGAGAGTTTGTTTTGAAGAATTTGAATTTGTTATCATAAATATTCTTGGGGTCAGCATTTATTTGCATGATTTTACTACAGTAGTTTATGTTGATTTGATTAATACACAGCTTTGCGGAGAGAAGTTGAAACAACAAAGAAGCGATACAACGATGTCTATGAGAAACTTGTGGAGAGGAATCGGCAACACCAGAAGCTCCAGGTAGAGATTAAATATTGCATTCATGAATAGTCAAAAGTAACATGTTCGAGTCAAACCATTCATTTTGTCAAGCAAGTCTTTTTTCAACTAATCATGATATACAATTTCTTTACTAAAATTAGCTTCAAAGAGCTGATTTAAGGATTTATGTTTCATGAAGATTTTCAATGTATAATATTGTGCAGAAGCTAAAGTGGAATGCACAGCAAAATCAGATTTGCAAATTCATACTGGTCAGAAAAATATTCACTTACCAATAACTTAAGAATTCATAAAGAATGTATTTACCAGCAGACCTTAGGCATTAGGGGTCTTATACTCAAGTTATAAAATAAATTGACAAATAAAATTGTTTGTGATTTTAAGTCAATGTATCACTATACAATTTCATGAAAAAAGAATGTTAAAATTAGACATTCATTTTAACATGTACATTGTTTATGTCCCACATAAACGTATTTCAATAGTCAGAATGGAAATTGCATATATTACGTGTTGTTAGGTAGGACAAGCCTTAATTTTTGTCCTACCTAGCAACAACTATATGCAAATTGAATTGTGACGATTGAGATACATTTATTAATAACGGGTAAATGAAATCATATATGCATAAATTTGGTTAAATTATGAAAATGGCCTATTGACAAATCGGATCTACATTTAACACTTTCTATCTATATCATATCTTTACCAACAGTTGATGTACGATTCACTAAGGAGGTAAGTAAATTTCATATTGTTGAAAATTGTCATTAGTAAGTCAAGAACAGAATCAGTTCATTAGGTTTAGTGATTGTTTATATAGTTTGTGTTGCAAGGATGTAGCCTACAGGCTGGGTAAATTCTTGCATCATAGTGCGCATCCATTGGAAGATATGGCCAACTGAACTGACTATACATGTAGATCTCCACTCCTGGACCAATTTAATAAATCAATTTCCAATTAAGTTCTTTACTAAAATTGTTATATCATATATTGTAATGTTCTTGCAAATACTAATTCAGATTTTGACATCGAGTAAGGACTACCGTACTCAGAAAAAACATAATTATCATTATTTTAGATAAGTTTCATTTCCCAGTTGGAAAGAAGATGTTTGTATACAGAGTTGAACACTTACGGATTCAAGGGCCTGCATATTACCCTATAACATTCAGAAGAACCATATTTGGATAAACAATTCTGATGAAAATAATACTTGTCGTAATATGATAGGACACTCTCCTGATTTTTTTATTCTTCAAGTACTTTAAGGAGATTGTGCACACAGTGTGTGCGGGCAAGTATTGAATCCAATGACCAGGTATAATAGCTCTGTAAAGCAGTTAGAGACACCGTAGATGTATTAAGCTCTATATAAAAGCAGAATATTATATTACCCCCTTTTAAATAAAGAATGTTATTATTATTGCATTGCCCTGGTTATCATCTTTGATTTGATAGGAAATCTATATCAGTGGCAAACATGGAAGATGGAAGTGCATCTGTAGGACCAGCAGGATCAGGCGGTGCAGGGGACTTTGAGATGCCTATCTCATTTGTAGAAAGTAAGCATTTAACCCTTAGCGTATGCGAACCAGCATAGCCCTGTACTAATGCTGTTGGGAGTGACTGAATTCAGTAGTCAAAGGGTTAACAAAAGATTAATTTTTATTGATAAAATTAATAATACTATTAATACTCAGCTTTTATAGCGTGAATTACAATTATTTCTCTAAGCGCTTCCAAACTTGGAGATCATTACCCCGACTTTAGCTGTGCTGCCATTATATGGCGCTCTGGCATTTCAAGGAATTAAGTCCTGCCAGGTATACCTATTTACATCACCTGGGTTGAGTGTGGCAAATGTAAATTAATGTCTTGCCAATGGACATTAGTGCTGCGGCGGGACTCAAACAGCAGACCTTGTGATCGAAAGTCTGGCGAGGTGACCACTCGACCATGACACCTCTACAAATAGTGGGTTCTTTTATAGGGCTCATAATTGTCTGTCACACGTGACAATGACACTCCCGATTATTACCCTGGCTTAGCTTGATGACACGAGAGGGGTATATCCTGGATGTGCTTTTGTGGAGTGAGTTGAAAAAGTAGAGTTTGTAAATTCTTGTGTTGTATCCAAATGATCAAATTCATGCACTAATTGGCAACTAATAATTTTCTTGTGAAACCAGGCATTGGATAGTCCATAAGGATGTGCTTTTGTGGAGTGAGTTGAAAAAGTAGAGTTTGTAAATTCTTGTGTTGTATCCAAATGATCAAATTCATGCACTTGGCAACTAATAATTTTCTTGTGAAACCAGGCATTGGATAGTCCATAAGGATGTGCTTTTGTGGAGTGAGTTGAAAAAGTAGAGTTTGTAAATTCTTGTGTTGTATCCAAATGATCAAATTCATGCACTTGGCAACTAATAATTTTCTTGTGAAACCAGGCATTGGATAGTCCATAAGGATGTGCTTTTGTGGAGTGAGTTGAAAAAGTAGAGTTTGTAAATTCTTGTGTTGTATCCAAATGATCAAATTCATGCACTAATTGGCAACTAATAATTTTCTTGTGAAACCAGGCATTGGATAGTCCATAAGGATGTGCTTTTGTGGAGTGAGTTGAAAAAGTAGAGTTTGTAAATTCTTGTGTTGTATCCAAATGATCAAATTCATGCACTTGGCAACTAATAATTTTCTTGTGAAACCAGGCATTGGATAGTCCATAAGGATGTGCTTTTGTGGAGTGAGTTGAAAAAGTAGAGTTTGTAAATTCTTGTGTTGTATCCAAATGATCAAATTCATGCACTTGGCAACTAATAATTTTCTTGTGAAACCAGGCATTGGATAGTCCATAAGGATGTGCTTTTGTGGAGTGAGTTGAAAAAGTAGAGTTTGTAAATTCTTGTGTTGTATCCAAATGATCAAATTCATGCACTTGGCAACTAATAATTTTCTTGTGAAACCAGGCATTGGATAGTCCATAAGGACTAAACTGGTATAGCGCCATCTTCAGGATAACCAGTGTAATGAAGTGTGACCTGAGATTTCAACGTTAAACATATCTTGGTCCTGAAACTTCTTATAACTTTTAATTTGCTATCACCTGAAACGATATGAAAATAAAATAAATCAGTTCACTTTGATAAGTAGGGTTGGAAATAAATTCAAACAATAATTCATTATATTGCTGTTCTGCTATCTCTGATATAGGCCCTATAGTTCTGCAGAATTTGTGTCGTATCATTCCATGATTTTCAAAATTGACTCTTCTTTCAAAATGATTATACAAACATGTCTGAAAGCATCATAGACAGTTGCATTTAAAAGATAGAATAAAATATTATGACCCTATTCCTAAAGAGAAAGTTTAATAAAATTCTTTGAAATTTGTATTCATGTATTGCCTGATATTCAAGCTCAACTTTTCAAAAAAACTGAAATATTTTCAGGTCTATAGGATAGTTTGGAATGACTATATGAGATACAAAATATTTTCAGATGTTTCATATTACATTTCCAACTATTAATTAACAAAGTAATTAATATCAACCTTACAAATACTTCTTTTACTACAGGTCATAAGAGAACATTTTCAACAGAAGAGAAGAGAATGAAATCAACACCAGCTGAGCGTAAGAAATATACTACCCTCCTTGACTTGTAACATACTTTAATTTTAAAGGGGAAGTCCACCCTGATATCAAGTTGGTTCTAATTTTTCTGCTTCTATGAAAAACCAACTTAATATCAGGGTGGACTTTCCTTTTAATATATTACTTTCAAGGGTTACTACTACATTTATATACCCAGGGAATAATTTTACATAATTTTTTGATTAGCAATTTCAGCCGATGGATAAATATTTCAAATGAAATTCTGTACATTTCTATGGAAGAAAACTGCTACACAAAAGATATTTTGTATAGCAGTCATGCAAAAATGCATAGCAAATTGCGATGCGATACCAGGAAAATTATTCCCTGATACCCTTTCTGTAACATTAAACTTGATGTTATGAGAAGGCTTACTGGACTTGGGCAACCAAGACTGCTCTAAATGCAAGCAATTGGAAGTGGCTTTTGATTTCAAACAGAGAATCGTACATTTAAAAGTAAGATCAATAAACAAATGACTGTGAATCTTTACTGATCATTAGTCATGAAATGTGATGAGTTTTGGTTGTAGCATGGTATTCCATGTGGTATTTTGAAGAAGAAAAAAAAATAAGAAGTTAGTTATAGAAATAATTATATGCCGTAGATATAGAATTGACTTTTTTTCTTTTTTCAAAGAGTGGAGAATTATTTTTTAGTTCCCAAATTGGTTCCTGTGTAAAGTCTACAAGAATCGTGCAATCGTGTCAAAAAATCTTTAAATCTATTTGCAAAGGTGATGAGCTCAGTGCTTTATTTGCATTAATACATGAGTTACCTGTATTGTTTTTGTTTTTTGTTGTTGTATTTCTTAACAACATCAGGGGAGCTTAACACAAAATGCAAAGCCACGATTATATAACTTATAAAACCTATATCACTTAACAATCAGGATTATATAATGGCTTATAATTGCTTACAAACTCACTCTGCAGTGTTCAAATAGAATTAAAGATAAATTTTTGATTGCATCAGTAAATTATGCAAGAATTGATTCCTTTGTTTTGTGGGTGGATTGTTCTCGAAACCCATGAAGAAACTCTTTATTATAATTGTTCTCATTATTTTTCAGGTGAATTTGTTCTGAATCCAACCAACACTCCTCAACATGGTCAGCTAGATGGTGATTCATTCTATAGCCGATTTAACTTCGAACTTGGAACCCCTAATGAAATCTCTCGAAGGTTGGGCCAACGTAAAATGTAATCCTGCAAGTTTGAAGGCCATAAAGTTCAGTTTTGTTTGTATATTGGAGTTCAAGATTAAATTATTACATATCTTTCGAACGTTAGGCAATAGTGTTCTAAAGTTCATATTTTATCATTGTGCAGGTTCAATACACTTAGTGAGTGTAGCATGCATCATCACAAACTTCCAAAGCTGCCAAATGCTGCCAAATATTAAGAGTTCATGATTAAATCATTACATCTCATTCAAACTTTGAGCCATGGTGTTCTAAAGTTCATATTTTATCAATGTGTAGTTCAATACACTTAGTGAGTGTAGCATGCATCATTATAAACTTCCAAAGCCACTAAGTGCCACTGATTTTTAAAGTACATTTGTATTTCAATGTAGAATTGGAGAATGCAGAAGATTTCATGCCAATTAAGTAATGATTTTTTTTTCTCCATTTTCTAATACATGTATACAAGACTTATCATTAAGTAAGTAACTTAAAGGTCTTTTATGTATCTTCTCACCATGAATATGTACAAAGAACACTTTATATGTTCTGTTTTTTGTATTTGAGAATTGGTGAATCCCTCAACTAAAATTATGATGTCTGCAATTAGAATACTCTAATGTTCAGTAAAATGGGAAGCTCTAGATTTATACTGCATACATCTGTTTTATCCAAGGGATATGTTCATGTTTTGTTGGTATCATCATCTGTATATTAACTTTAGGAGTGAAGGGGGTTAAAGACAGATTCAAGTTAAGAACACTTTACACTTACATGTGTACCTAGGTTATGCTGAGAAGATATGACCAAATGTTCAAAACATAAAATGCACCCAGTGATTTATTTATATTTTGGGCTTTTCAGGTAATTGCACCTCTATGTTGATTTCAGACACGATGGCATGCTCATCTTATATATATATTGAAAAGTAGAGCAGTGGTCTCGTAATCCGGTGACCCGGGTTTGAAACCAAGGCGATGCGCTAGTGCCCTTTGGTAAGGCATTAATCCTCAATACCAGGTCCCTCAGAGAGGACCTAAAGCTGTCGGCCGTCTGGTTGCTTATACTTACAAGCATTTATGCTTTCTTAATAACAGTCAGGTAAAATAACCACCACCACCAAGTTTATATAAAATTGATTCCGAAATGTAAATGCCCTCATTCTTAAAAGATTTATATGTTCTTATTGCTAGTCTATAGGATTTCCCATAAAATATACAATATATGATGGGAATAAACCTCTCTATTATTTTCAAGACATATGATGAAGACTTTTTTTTGATAGATCAGTTTACAAACATTTACATTCATCGCTCATTCTTTGAGTGTATTTTGCATTATTCAAAATGCAGTTTATTTATATTAGTCTTTGTATGGCAAAACTACTGTATATTCCCTCCAAAAGAGGTTGGTATATATTTCTTATTAGAATGCACATATATGTACGTTGTATTTATTTGGGGGTTGATTCCCCTTTAATCAAACTATTGGAGTTTGCATCGCTTGTTTAACAATCTCTTTCATTTAGCCAGTATTTCAATCTAATTTATGCGATGTGAACTACAACATCTGTATGCTCTAAGGTAAATAGAGATAAGATATACTGATAAGTATGTACGGTACATGTATATTCTCATATCAGTAACCATTATGTTAACTTATAAAAATGCAAACACCACTATGCAAGCACATACATTGATCTCAAGAGCAGGCGCGGATCCACGGGCTCAATTCTACGGGCCCGGCTATGGCAAGCCCATTGTGTAAAAACTAGATAAACTCAGTTTATCAGAAAAACTGTGTTTATCAATGATAAACTCAGTTTATCAACTGATAAACTGAGTTTTTCTGATAAACTGAGTTTATCAACTGATAAACTCTGTTTATCTGATAAACTCTGTTTATCTGTTGATAAACTGAGTTTATCATTGATAAACTGAGTTTTTCTTGATAAACTGAGTTTATTAACTGATAAACTGAGTTTATTAAGTGATAAACTGAGTTTTTCTGATAAACTGTGTTTATCTGTTGATAAACTGAGTTTATCTGAGAAAAACAGAGTTTATCTAGTTTTTACACAATGGGCTTGCCATAGCCGGCCCGTAGAATTGAGCCCGTGGATCCGCGCCTGCTCAAGAGCTAGTCCAGGCCGAACAGTAACAACTGAGATATTGACACTTTTAATATACCATTTTCATAATGTAATCAAATATAATGCACAAATCTTTGCTAAGTGACTAGTTATAAATTAAATGTACCAGTGTATTTCATTCACCTGTTAAAGTTTTAAAAAATGTATATGTATTTTTGATCTAATATGTATTTTGATATAATGTTTGTCCTACTTAGCAACAATAAAATGTATGTAAGTCACATTCAGACTATTGAAATTAAAATACAATTATTTATAACGGGTGAATGACATAATTTGTCACCTGGCACTTAAAGATTTATTCATTGAATTCGATTACATTACCAAAATGTCTATAGGAATGATAGAATCTAATTAAGGTACTCTTGTGGGAATGTTGAGTTTACGGTCCGACAAGCAGTGCTTTTTCAACTGAAACTTCTGATGTACCAGTATACATTAAATTATTAATCATAAGCATAGAACTAGTCATCAAAATGGTTGAAATGTGACCAGGTTTTACACAAAACCAATGCACAAAAATGAATTTTGTGGGAAGACATGTATCTCTATACTTGGGCATATATTTGTAAAATAGTAGGTAGTCTAGTGGGAATGGGCTTTCAGCTCAGTTAGGCACCGATTCAGTTTATGTACATGTTTATATATTGTAATTGTATAGTCATTGAAAAGTATTTATGCTTTACTTGCCAAAGAAGTTTGTATTAATTTATTTAATCTATTGTATTTGTAAAGATTTGTATGTACTGTATATATGAATATATAAAGATTGAAGTAAACTTCTTCCCTGAAAAACTGACAAACTCGTGTCCAATTACATCTTTGTCATAGCCCGTCTCTATTTTTAGAGTATTATTCCACCAATTTTTTAAATAATTAGCTTGTTCACTGCAGGCTCATTAGGTGGACTATACAAGTTACCTCTTTTTTTTTGGTACAGTTTTTGTGTACTTAAAAAATTACTAAACTTGGCAAGGGTAAGAATAATTAGGTTGTTAACTGTTCATGTAAGTGTGCAAAAGCACATTGTTGCCTTCCAAGTGGACATGTGGGTGCTTTTTTTTATTGAAGTTTAATCCATTGATTCCAAGGGTCAAGGCAAACATCTTTCATGATTTCAGGCCTTGAGCTTTCCAAACATTGTAAACCATTTGATTTAAAATAAAAGCTCTTAAGAAGAACACAAGACATGATTTTGATACATTCAATTTTGTTTTTAATTCTCATTGGAACATGGTCATAACATCATTGAGATGGACAAGCGAGTTCTTGTCCAATCAAAATACAGATAAATTTGCTTTGAGCCTTGACAAAATTCAACAGAATAACAAACCAAGCATAAAAAATACCTGAACATTAAAACCCTTTTAGCATGATTACCTGGTATGTAATGACAATCAAATTGACATGTTTAAAATGACAATGTTAAAACAGTAAATTTGCATATATGTAAATAATCAGTTTTATGGAAAAATAACACCTGGAAGACCCTCAAGTCTTATTTTGAATATCAACCTAGGTAATTACACCAAACAAAAAACCTGTAATAAAAAGTACATAAAAATAGACAATTCTTTGTCTTTGGTATATACCTTTGAAAGAGATGTATCTAAGTGGACAGTTTTCATCTCAGCTGCTGACAGTATGGATTGTCAAATACATGATCAAGACAGATATTGGTCTTGAGAAGCACTAGCACGTTCTAAGAAATGAACATGATTTCCAAGCAAGGCAGAAAAAGTACTACAAAGAGTTAAATTTTCATGAGAAAGTAGTAAAACAAGGAAAGAAATGTTCTCAAATTCTTTCATTCTTGAAGTCTAAAAACAAAGTTAGCTCGTTGAACTGAAACATAGTCACATGACTACATGTATAAGCCAGTCATAATAAACAAGGCACAACAATGCGGTCATCTGGTATCTACATGTATGGGAATGTTTGCTACATGTGGTTAGGTTGGTTCATAAAAAGGACATTCCGACGAACTGTTCTTGAATCCATGCAAGTAATACACACTGATCCTAAGCCTTCTCATGCTGGTACAACTTCTTCAGTTCTGCGTCGTCTGTTGCAGAAACGTGCTGAACAAGGTTGGCATCACCACGTGTCACACCCCAAGCATCAGGTTTGGACATAGAGGCACAGTCGGGTCGACCACTTGATGGTTTCAAGTTCTCCCAGTAATCACGGCGAGCCCTAAAATCATTAAAACAGAAAGTAAGGTGTAATTAAATCATTTCATACTGACACATCATCATCATCCTCATCATCATTGTCGTAATTGTCATTGTTTAGCATCTGTTCTTCCCATGATGTGGGGTTGTACATTTAATTTCCCTTATGGGCCCCTCTCCAAGCCTGCAGGGGCCTGTTTCACAAAACTTTTCATCAGTGACAAATGACGGTCTTTGTTATAAGCTACTGAAATCCTTGCTCCTTGCAGCAGATTTGTCAATGATTTTAGTCATTTGTCATTGAAAAAAGGCTTTGTAAAACGGGTCTCAGCATCCTCCTGGGTGAGGCCATATGCTCATGTCTTCTAAGAGCGTCTCCTTAAACCGACATAAATAAACCCCCAAAAAAAACTTTTATCCTATAATACTAATATACTTCATATTTCTAAAGGATAATTGGTGCTAAAATTTTAATGTCAGAAATCTTGAATTCTTCATTGCTAGATTAATTAGTTCAGATAGAGAATAAGATAAAGACATAGAGATGATGGAAAGATAGACAAGTTGAAATATATGCTGACAAAGAAAAAAGAGATAGAAAGTAACATAGATGAATGAGAAGACAAAGATGTAGAAAATGCAAAGAATGAGATAATGGAACAAAATTCCAAGAGATCTTATCGAGGGTTCAGTGACACAAAGACGTAACTCCATATTCTGCCAAAATGAGGATTTGATATCAAAATGTTCAGAAAAATGTGGGCTTTCCAGGAAACACAAAGACTTAAATCCACCCAACACCCCATTAAAGTCGATAGTAAGTGCTCAGTGACACATAAACCACTTTTTCTCAAAATGGCCAAAATGGAGTTACATCTTTGTGTCATCGACCCCTTGATATGGAAAAACCTGAAGAAGTGATTTACCTAGCCCTGACCCATGGCTTTGTGTGTTGGCGAAGGCCATCACCCCAGAGAGCGTGCTTCTCTGTTCCCTCAGGGAAGAATCCTCTCTCCTTGTTCAGCTCTTCACAGACCGCCCTGATGTGGTAGGCCTCGAATCCACAGCAGCCTCCAATGTAACGGATACCCATGTCGTAGGCTTCACGGGCGTAGCGGTGGCACTCCCAACGTGTCAAGATACGTGGCTCCAAACCTGCGAAAGATAAACAATCAAAAATTTAGAATGAACCAAATTTTTCAGGTTACATCAAGACTTAAGTTTTATTTATTATATTTTTGTTCTCATATCATGGACTACATTTCTCCCTATCCTACTGATGAAATGCAAACTATAGATCTTTGTAGACCTCTTGGAATTCCTTGAAGGTTGTTGTTTGATGAGAAGATGGTTGAGTCTTTGAACAGATCATGATGATGATAGTGATGAGGCCACAAAAATAAAGCAATATTTCCATGATCTTTCCTACTTACTTTAAGTAAATTCAGAGTTCCATATTTACCAAAAATCAATTTGTAAGATGTGGAAAGATAAGATAAGTTTTGGCAAGTCCACACAATACCTCCAACATATTTTTCCATGTTTAGTTCCATATTCAGCAAAATAGGCTAATGCAATATTTTAGACATAAAAGGATAAGACCGACACTCACCGAATGGGAACTCTGGAAGATCGATGAATCCTTGCTTGCCACAGTCTGGTGTAGCGAAGCCGAGGGGTTGGATCATAAGAGGCACCTTGATTCCAGCCTTCTCTAGACCTGCCTTCATGAGAGCTACAGCTTCCAGACTCATCCAGGGGTCAAAGTGACAGTTCACACCTACAACATCGGCACCTAAACAAAGAGATCATACCATGACAAGTTTAATTAGTTACAATTATTAAATGGTTACGTTATCAAATGTTATCAACTTAAAAAGTATTTCTTTCTCTGATTACCATTCCTTAGAAATCTGACCAATGTTTCTTAAAAATCTGTTTTCATTTTATCAGGAAAGGGCTTTAAACAAGAAATGTCTGCTTCTAGTATTAAGCATTGGGTTTAATGATGATTAACTTACTCTGTTCACATTGATGTATAATTCATATGTATTGTAATTTTCAGGTTCATTTGCATTTTCTTTTTGTTTTGCTTAATATGTAATTGTTTGTTTTAGCCCTTTAAGACTTCGGTGGTAAGCACCTTTTTTTATTCTATTTTTTAAAATTAAATTTAGCTGTTTATATTTACCAGCTTTGGCCATCTTGACGGCACAGTCCGCGGCAGAGACACCATGCATGTCACCTTCGGGTCCGATACATAGCGAGCAAGCTACAGGGATACCAGTCTTCTTCAGTTCTTCAACAGCCCATTCAGCCTCTTCTACATGCTCAAAGTACTGAAAGCAGATAACATTCTCATGATAAATCAATGATGACAAATTAACGAGTGGGAAAGAAGCTACATGGATCTGAACAAGATCTGGATCTCTGCATATTGTTGAGATCCATTAGGCCAAAACTATGATATACTTTGTATATTTGATAATTCATAATGAGTAACCAGAAAACATATTTCCAGAATGACGAAAGAACAATTATTATTCATTTTGTTGCAAAAGCAGTTAGAGCTTTATCTCTAAAAATTGAAATTAGTTCGCACCTATAAACATCAAAAATTTGGCAGCATCAAAATCATTAACTGTTCTTCTGTATGTCATGGTAACAATTATTGGAAGATATCCTCTATTTCACTGATAGGCTCCAAAATTGAAAACAATACAAATCCTTTTTGATTGCACAATCTTATGAGCTAAACAAAGCATGAGATAATTATGTTCTAATACCCAATATTGCACACATCCAAAGGTACTTAGGAATAGATTCAAGTGGTTCTTTCCTGCTTTTACTGTTGTTGGACTTTGAACGTTCATGCTCATTACTAGGCAATTGGTTTTTCAGATTTTGTACTCTCTATAATCAAAACAAAGGCATCGATTGAACACATTAATCCTCTTCCTCGAACAGTATGCATGGCTCAGCTATATCAGCTCTTAATTCCTTTGATGAAAGAAAACCTAGATTTCATTTGGGCTACTATGTAATTTTAAAGCCCCACTGCACTACTTATAGCTACTTGCGCCCTCTATATACCAAACAATGCCTAATCGGTGACCGTTGGTCCCCCATGGTCCCCTTTTTTGTATGTTAATTGAGAGCCGATTTGATGAGATAACCACCTGTCAGTGACCATGCAGGGAGGTCTAATCCCTCCTGGCCAAACTAGTTCAGATAAGCTTTAAATGACAAACGCATTATTAAGACTTAATAAAAATAGTAACAAAACGAGTGAAAGCTAGAATAGAAAGAAATAGTTAAGTACTAGTAATTATATAAGAATAAGTAAATGAGAAGGTAATTTCTTCGGTCACTGCTAATTCCTTTTGTTAATTACCTCAGCGATAATGAAGTCCACCTTATTCTTGACAAAGACCTCGATCTGCTTGCGGAAGATGGCTTGGACGGATTCCTTGGTGCCACCGGATAGGTATCCGGGTGTCTGGCACACACCACCAGCAAACAGACCAGGTCCGTTACCATTGCCGATGGCAGCTACTTCACTGGCAATGTCACATGCCCTCTGGTTGATCATGGCACCCTTCAAACAAAAACAAATATAAATATAAAACCATTAGCACAGTTTTTATTATTATTATTATATTATAAGTTGTACATAACCCTTCACTGCCATTACAATGTTATGTCCAAATCAAAATCATCAAATGGTTTGTGTTCCACAGTGAATTTTTTTTTTCTTCTTCATTTCTGGGGCTCCTTTTTCCATTTCGGGGGCTTCTTTTTTCAGGGGCTACTTTTTCATTAATTTTCCAAATCAAAATCAACAACTGGTATGTGTTCCACAGTCATTTCAGGGGCTCCATATCCAATTTTTTGGAAATTTTCGAGAGCTACTTTTTGAAATTTTCGAGAGCTACTTTTTCAATTTCCGGGGCTCCTTTTTCCATTTCAGGGGCTACTTTTTCGTTAATTCATAAAAGAATTCAATTTTTTAAGTTCATCTCCACTTTGTGATGTGTTTTGAGTTCCTTCCTTTTCCTCAAATGGTTTTCTATCCCTGTAAAGACACTTCACAGTCTGCGAGACCCGACGATATTTTGACACTCGAACCTATAGAATGTAGCCTTATATTTACAGTCTTTGGCTGTGTTGGCATAGGGCTTTAAGAGGTGCATCTACATCGGTATGGAAGAGGTGTATGTCTTCATAATAGACATTGCTGTGGTACAGAATGATGCAGGTTTGGAATTTTTTACTTACGGTGTGTTTGTTGAGGGATTCGTTTGCGCGGTTCTCCAATTTGTCGTCACTGGCGTAGAATGTGAAAGCCTGGATGATATCAGCTCCAGCACGGAGGAACTCCTTGGAGATCTGTCGTACTATGATAAAAAAGGAGATTCCAAAATCATTATGCAGTTGCAGTGAATTTCATGGAAAAACTAGACTGTGCGCAGTCGAAAATGATGCCTCCCCCATAGAGCATTTTACAAACCAAGACAGAAGCAATTTTTAAAATTCCAAGTTTGATTGTAATCCTTAGCAGCTAGTTCTCAGAATATCCTGATTACAAGCTTTTTTTATATGACCTTCTTTGATCTGAGCATTTGACTGACTAGCTATTAGACTAAATGAGCAATGAGATAAATGGAAATCAGACCAAATGACTATAATAGCCTAAATGGTCATTAGACGAAATGACATGTAGACAAAAATGACTATTTGACCATGTGGATAGTAGACAGACTGGGTGTAGACCATATAGGATTTATAGACCGATTGGGTAGTAGGGTAGTAGACCAAACGGCAATAAACCTACTCACCAGCATCTGGGTATTCTACGGTTGCCTCTGGAGTCCATGGTCCTGCCTTGACGTAACCACGCTTCTCCAAAGCAAACACGTAGCCTCCATCACCAATTACCATCTCGCCTGCATTCAGACGCTCCATAAACCCCTTCTTGTCCTATTCACAAACAGAAAAAAGAAACTAATTAATGCTCTATATTCCTTTCTCACACTCAAGCCACACTCAATGAACATTTCAATTTGACTTCAGTTCATTCATCATAGATTTAACAAACATATTGCACATTCAGTGAATAACTATAGAAATGTGAATGTTTATTTGTTCATACAAAATCTATAAAAATTAATGAAATGATTGATTTAAACTACCAAGTGAATGGGGACAGCTGTGAAGAACAAATGCTACCTAAAAGTCTCGAACTATATCTTCATTTTTTTAATGGGGGGGGGGGGGGGGACAAATATAGGGAATTAATGTGTTCTTAAATTTGGGGGCTGATGATTTTAACATCTGAAGAAAAACAAGAAGTTCACAAGTTTGATTTGTCCCTGTCACTGAAGATAAGAATTTAAAGTCAATAGATTTCAAGGAAAAGGAAAAGGATATGATAAAACCTCCGAACACATTACTTTTCAAAACCATGATTCCTGAATGTCTAAATATAACATATTGTCTCATCTAGCATATCTCTGGTCCTATCTAAGGGTGCGTTTAATCGACACTTTTTCACCCTAGAATCACGGTTTCTAAAGACGTTTAGTTTAAAACGCAATGCGTTCAAGCGATTTTTTCGTCGGTCGTAAAAATAAACGTGTTTAAAAACACAAACATGAAACGCCAAAAAAGATGCGTTTTGTATCATGATTCTGCAGAATCACGGTCGCTAAAATTCGATTAAACGGACGGAGTTCTCAATCATGATTGTATGACAAAGCCTGTTCCGGTTTGGGAAGAACCGCGCGCCCGCTTTGCATGCAATTTGCGTTCACTATACCATCGTGGCCTGTTCCGTTATGTTATTCCTCGTTTTCCTTCTATCATTTTCTCTTTCTGTCTTTCCTTACGTTATTCTTTGTTTCTTCCTTCTATTCTTGTGTTGTTGTTTTTTCTTCTATCACCTTTTCTTATGTTATTCTTTGTTTTTATAATTCTATCACTTTCTCTTTTGTTATTCTTTGTTTCTTCCTTCTATTCTTATGTTATTCTTTGTTTTTTCCTTCTATCACCTTTTCTTATGTAAATTCTTTGTTTTAAGCATTCTATCAATTTCTCTTTCTGTCTTTCCTTATGTTATTCTTTGTTTCTTCCTTCTATCATCTTCTCTTATGTTATTATTTGTTTTTATAATTCTATCACTTTCTCTTTTGTTATTCTTTGTTTCTTCCTTCTATTCTTATGTTATTCTTTGTTTTTTCCTTCTATCACCTTTTCTTATGTAATTCTTTGTTTTAAGCATTCTATCAAACTCTCTTTCTGTCTTTCCTTATGTTATTCTTTGTTTCTTCCTTCTATCATCTTCTCTTATGTTATTCTTTGTTTTTATAATTCACTTTCTCTTATGTTATTCTTTGTTTTAATCATTCTGTCACTTTCTCTTTCTGTTCTTCCTTATTTTATTCTTTGTTCCTTCCTTTTTGCACATTCTCTTTCTGTCTTTCCTTATGTTATTCTTTGTTTCTTCCTTCTATTCTCATGTTATTCTTTGTATTTTTCTCCTTCTTTTAAGGTAATATTTTTTTTATATTTATGTTTCTATTAAGGTAATAATTACCTTCTCTTATGTTATTCTTTGTTTTTATATATCATTTTCTCTATTGTTATTCTTTGTTTCTTCCTTCTATTCTTATGTTAATCTTTGCTTTTCCTTCTATCAACTTCTGTTATGTTTTTCTTTGTTTTAATCTTCTTTCACTTTCTCTTTCTGTCCTTCCTTATGTTATTCTTATTTCCTTCCTTTTTTCACATTCTTTTTCTGTCTTTCCTTACGTTATTCTTTGTTTCTTCCTTCTATTCTTATGTTATTCTTTTTTTTTTCCTTCTATCACCTTCTCTTTTGTTATTCTTTGTTCCTTCTTTTTTCCACATTCTTTTTCTGTCTTTCCTCATATTATTCCTTGTTTCTTCCTTCTATTCTTATGTTATTCTTTGTTTTTTTCCTTCTATTACCTTCTCTTTTGTTATTCTTTGTTTCTTCCTTCTGTTCTTATGTTCTGCTTTGTTTTTCCTTCTATCACCTTTTATGTAATTCTTTGTTTTAAGCATTCTATCACTTTCTCTTTCTGTCTTTCCTTATGTTATTCTCTGATTCTTCTTTCTTTTACCTTCTCTTATGTTATTCTTTGTTTTAATCATTCTATCGACTTTCTCTTTCTGTCTTTACTTATGTTATTCTTTGTTTCTTCCTTCTATCACCTTCTCATTTTTTGTTTTATTATTGCGATCTATGCTCAAAACAGCAGTCGACAGTCGCGCCGAAGTTCCTGGATCAAACTGCGCAGTGAGATGCGCAGTGGCTGGGCTCAAAATGAGCTAGAATCAGCGTTGATGAAAAATCGCTTGAACGCTAACCGCAGTGACCTTGTTTTTTGTAACAGCGTTTTGGTTTGTGATTGATGTTTGTGATTCTAGCTTCGAAAATTCGATTGAACGCACCCTAAATGTACTTTACCCCAAAATGAACCTGCACATTTAACCCTTTATCCAGGCCTCACACTCTCTGGACATGTTTTTATTTCCTGGCTGTTGAAAGATCAGATGAACGGATAAATACGAGATCACTGTAGACAATGTTCATGTATAAGTGGCCATCTTGAAAGTGCTTTATTCCAATATCCTTCCGCCAATCGCGGCCTCATTACGCACATCAATGAACTATTGGTGTTGTTCATATAGTACCACAACATCCCCCTTCTTTCAATGACAAGTTGATAGTGCTCTCATTAACCAGTTGTATCTTCCCTGCTCAATATGCACTGTGCATGACGGAAATTATCCACTAAAACAGTAACACAATTTAGAAATTTCAACAGGAGGAAACATTCCAAACATATTCTTCTTTTTTTTCTTTTTTTTTCGAGAAGCACAGTACTAAAAACTGTTCAACTAAAACTTACAAGTACCTTTCAACAAGAAAAGCAAATTTTAGAATGGTAAAATAGTGTCCTCCACTATAACAGGCATATTTTGTTGCTGAATCGACATATTTGTATAATGTAATTCAACTTTTTATACTTTACATAACTTTTGCTGGAATAAACTAAAGTGATTCCATATTGCTTTCTGGCAAACAGTTATAAACAACATTTTCCTTCGAAAAAACGTTTTTCATCCCATTTTAATTAGGACTTAGCAATACGACAAATCTGCGTAACAAAACTATAATTCCTGGTATTTGTGTGGAGAGTTGAAATATCATGCACGAGCACGGCATACAATTGCTAAATTCGGTTCTGTATACAAAAGAGATTTTCTGTTGAAAGATAACCAATATTAAGCGTGGCAGTTATATAAAACACTTTGGTTATACATGTATACTGATTAAGAAATTGAATCACCTTATGTCAAATATGAGGTTTTACTATCATCAATGTAAATCTACCGGATATGCTAAATCATTAAACAAATAAAGTATAGTTGTTGTTTATCAATCTATTAATCGATGAAGTTTTTATTCTTGATAACGAGATGGGGGATTAACCTTGCGACCATATCGTGTGACATAGGCAAAAGAATCAGAACGAGGGATTGAACCATCGAAATCCTGTGTTCCTGCGGGTGTTGTGCAGTTGTCACCATCCTCTCTTGGAAGATGCTCTGTCCCTGGTGTGGGTGCTGTTGCCGTCTCTATTTGTATCGGCATCTCTCTAAGATTGTAAGCACATGCGGGACTCCAACGTAGTCTAATTATCTAAGTTTCGATTCACTTTATAGTGCTTACAAGGTGTGTACCAATCACACAGACCACAGCAATAAAACCTCTGTTCCTGTTGCTATGGCATCACGGAAGGCAAACGAACCATACTGGCCTCTGAGACTCTGGGACAGTCTACCGTATACTGCATGGGCAAACAAGGTGGGGGAGAATAGCTATATAGGGTCCAAGATATGCAACAGATGAAGCGACAACACTTGCTTGCGCAACGCTTCATGTGTCCTGTGTAAACAGGTCTGTGTTTGCAGACTACTCTAATATATTTAATACCCAGGGGTGACCTTTCCTTTGAACCTGACAGGGCAAAGTGCCAGGATGCTGAAACTGGTTTAACCCAGTTTCTGTTTGAACTGTTGATGTGGAAATCTAGCAAGACCACATATTTCAGAACATAGTGAAGTAAATTCACCCTACTTTAGCTTAGTGAATTAATGATTCCAAACCATTGCAAAACCAATGCAAAACCGATAACCATGGAAAGGAGATGTCAAGTGTTTATGCAAATACAATTCCCTCCATTCCAGTTCTAAGAATATTGGTCAAGCCCTATTGGCAAGAAACACACACCCTTTAAAATACACACTACATGTACCTTCACACACTGGAAATAAATGCAAACAAATTGTATGCCAGCTTGGCAGCTTGCGATAATTTGCATTGCAAACAGTAGGTTGGGCAAAGAGCATCGATTGAAGTCCCCCCCCCCTCCCCCCTCCCCCCTCCCCACTCCCCCTCCCCCCCCCCCCCCCAAGGGTTAAAAACCTCATAAAAATTCATGTTTCTTAATCATGCACATGAGCATAAGACTTGCTTGTAAAAGGGGTGATTTTGATCAAAACTCATGACCGTGTTTTTGTCACAGGTATTTTATTATTTTATTTTGTATCGAATTACTGTTGCTTACATTGTACGTATTGTTGTGATGTGCAGGAAGATATTAAAGATTGTATATACAGTGTGAGTCAAACAAAAGTTTACACCTAGAAAATTGCTAATTATTAAAAAAATCATCTATCAACAGTAAATTATTATACATCTTATGAAAGAGTGTTTTATCCCCAATCATTTGGTACCATTTCGAGTGGTATGTGTTCACACTTGGATGAACAGGAGGCATTGTTTGCAAGAGTGCAAAAATCGACTTGCGCCAAAGTTGCTTATGTGATGTTTGAATACAACAATTTGGGATTTGGGTATTAATTCGGTCTTTGCAGATCCAAATAACATCCCTAACAAAATTAATCATATCACACATATCAAATAGCATCGAACATTTGTGCGCGTGTGTGTGGGTGTGTGTTACTTTGCTTCTGCAAAAAGCATATGCAATGCATTTCATTTGATACATTCAATTCATTCTCTCACTCCGCTAATCCCAACATAATACACTCTGTAGGCATCACTTTGGCGCAAGTCGATTTTTGCACTCTCCTGTTCATCCAAGCGTGAACACATATCACAAAAAAATGATACCAAATGATTTGGGATAAAACACTCTTTCATAAGATGTATAATAATATACTGTTTATAGATGATTTTAAAAATAATTAGCAATTTTCTAGGTGTAAACTTTTTTTTGACTCACACGGAATATGTCACCTCCTTGTGACAAAAGAAAGAGACAGACAGGCAGACAGAGAGAGAGAGAGAGAGAGAGAAAGGGTCCCAAGATAAAGTTTGTAACTAGCTTATCAGAAATCAATCTATATTGTGCGTAAATATGATTGAAAAGTTGCAACATTTGATAAAATGCTCACATTCTGGGCTATATATTCCAGTGAAAATTCCACACCCACCTGTTCACAAACACAGTGGTATGTCCTCACCCATCGAGTACCTTATTGCATTAGCATAGCATGTTTTCATATAATAGCCCATTTGAAACTCTTCTTTTCATGGTGTTGCTTGGGGATTTCTGGTATAGTAAAGTTCTGCTTAAAATGTCATTGAATTTTGTGAGTGGGCCCTGGGCATTGTATAAAAAAATAGAAATAACAAAGCTATTGTGAACATGATGTTGTCAGTTGATGGAAGGGACATATACCAATGTCTTTTGTTCATCGATCTAGCTGACTGATTAACAACATGTCACAAAAGTCATATGCTTTTGGAGGAGTTTTTTAGGGGTGGAGCTTAGCATGTAGAACAATACTTCTATAGACTCTAGTACTAGAAAAAAACGGGGAAAAATATACGACGTAAATGTACGCAAAAAGTCAGACATGTGATGTATTACAGATCAACAAAAGTCAACATGAATTGGTAATTAGTCACCCTTTAACAGGCTATGATGACACCCAGTAGGCCAGTACTATTAGTCTATTACTTGTCGAGGGCCATTCAACAGGTCTATTCCTGATCATAAGCTTAAATCAAATTGATCTTCACACATAGATCTAGACATACATTTGTTTCCACTGGTTATTGAGTTTAAGCTTTTACAAAATGACTGCATGATGATGCTTCAACAATGTCAGCAGAAGGGTAATTCCAAAAATGTACTACCCTTCAACTGAAAGAATGTAACCTTTTGCTGGTGCAACATTTCAGTTAACTAGAACTTTAACTTGTGTCCCTGAGTGACTTAATAATATTAAGAAGAGTGCAGCTGCATCAAAGTCTTCTCATTCAACAACTTAAAAACCTGAATCATTTCTTTCCGTTCACACCTACATTCATAGGGATGGAATTCCTAGATGCTCGAGTCTTTCAGAATATGGCAATTAATGCATGATCTCAGACTCAAGTCAAGAGTCGGAGTATCAGAGACCAACTGGTACTATCTTCTCTGAAGAGCCTCAACTCTCAACTCGATCCAACTCCACGAAGCTCCGACGCGCGTTTCACGAAACCGTCATAAGTACAAGTTCACCGACATCCCATTGAAACGCGTGTTAAAGTTAATACACGCATTTCATACACGTGCGCTATATAAGAATCCAATATTATTATTATTATTTATTTCAATGGGATGGCAGTGAACTTGTACTGATGACGGTTTCGTGAGACGCTGCCCTGGAGTTAAACTCGATCTACCTTACTCGATCGCATCTCTCTTTGTACAGTTTATTGAATGTAAAATAATGAAACAAAACTCACTGTTCTTGGTTTCTTGGCTCCCGACATCTTGAATCTGTGTCTCTAAAAGTTAAAGATGAAAATAATTGGAATCTCCGAAATTCGATGCCGCGAGATGAGCCTGGCTGTGATGGAGGTGCTCTTGCAAGTGCAATTATTTGAGAAAGAGGCAGTAACACAAAATCACTGCACTTATATAACGTACATGCATCCATACTATCTCCCGGCCTAGCTTATATGCACAAGGCACAGCGATATCAGGCAATCTTCGCAAATTAAAATCTGCGGTTCGTGTGCAAAATCGAGAAGATACTATAGTAACAGTTGGATGACTGCTGAGGCCCTGAAATCTAGAACGGGGACGACCAAGCCACAAAACGGCTTTTTATCAAATTTCAACAATGATTTATCATCAAGTTTTAAAACAATTCATGTTATAGATCTATTCATGTTGTTATTGTTCAGAAACAATAATCGGAAGAAACAAAACCCACCGAAGAGTCATTCGTGTCAGGGGCGGATATCTAGAAGGGGGGGGGGGGGGGGGGGGGGGTAGGAGGTTTAAATTCCCCCTTGGGCTGGCTAGTGGTGAAGTGTGACGTCATCAAAAATCTATTTTTTGAATTTCTCAATTTTTTCTTCATTTTCCGAAAGAGCATAAAAAATAATGTCCAAATATTGAAAGCCAATAGAATATGTTAAGTATTGTCTGAGATATGACCATCTGAATAAATATACTCTCCACTAGGAGCCAGGGCATATAACACTGAGTTCCCATAGGACATATATTTATTCAGATGGTCGAGCCAATACTTAACTTATTCAAATGGTTTTCGACATTTGGACATTATTTTTGATGCTCTTTCGGAAAATGAATAAAAAATTGAGAAATTCTAAAAATAGATTTTTATGACGTCACAGCTTCTGTACTCTATACCCCCCCCCCCAAATTGAAAACAAATTTTAGCGCTCCCTACCCCCCCCCCCCCCCCCCCCCCTAAGCGAAATATTGGTCGGCGGCGATTTTTCAAATGTCACCCCCCCCCCCCCCCCCAAATTTCAACAAGAATTTATCATCAAGTTTTAAAACAATTCAATATAGATCTATCCATATTCATGTTGTTATTGTTCAGAAACAATAATCGGAAGAAACAAAACTCACCGAAGAGTCATTCGTGTCATCAGGGGCGGATATCTAGGGGGGGCGGGTAGGAGGTTTAAATCCCCCCTTGGGCTGGCCAAGGTGCTTTAAACCCCCCCCCCCCCCCAAAAAAAAAAAACAACAACAAACAAACAAACAAACAAACAAAACAAAAAACAAAACAAAACAAATCAAAACAAAACAAAAACAAAAACAAAAACAAAAACAAATTGAAAACAAATTTTAGCGCTCCCTACCCCCCCCCCCCCCCCCCCTCTAAGCGAAATATTGGTCGGCGGAGATTTTTCAAATGTCACCCCCCCCCCCCCCCAACCCACGCCATAGAAAAGAAGCTAGATCCGCCCGTTAAAATTCGTCATCCTTCGTCATTAGACGACGAAATTCTCATAACCATCTTTGGTACAAGCTCGCTGATTGGCAGTTTATTCACTTGAGAACGCCCCTCAGCGATCACCCTGCTCGATTTTGCACACGAACCGCAGCTTGCGAAATACCCCTAATGTTTAAATACTATTATCCTTATCAGGTGAAAGAAATATTTTGTATCGAGGCACTTCACAAAAACGTATGCATTAATTTTGGTTACATTACGAAAATTGCATAATGGCATTGCAAATGCAACACCTCCGTAGAGATATGTACGCATTCACCGAAAAGCGAAACCACGTATTGTATCGAGGGCGGTCTGGTGTGCGACAGTCGTAAACCTGAGTGCTCTGCGTCCGCGAAGGTCTGTATGTTGCTGAGCGAAAACTCGCTATCGTCAGCGGCACCGCCCACATAAGTTACACATTAAATCCTAAGTCCTTGATTAAATTATGCAAATCTAAACAATCAAGAAGTTCATTCACTCAGCGTGGGGTGCAAATCACGATTCTGATTGGACAGTTTCCTACCATCCCTCGCCTCGCCCCTTAGATCTAGCGAAACTATCTGAGGTGCCATAAGTGCCCAGGGACCGCTATAGTAGTCTAGATTTACAGACCCCAATACACCTTCACAAAAAGCGATTCATTGCGTTTTTACTGTTTTCCCCCTTCAAATACAATGCCTACAAACAGTCATTGATTGGAAAAAAGAAAAAAAGATAGAAAGAGAGAACTTAAGGTAGAGAGACACAAAGATAAAAAGATATAGAAATATAGAAATAGAAACAGAAAGACAGAAAGACAGAAAGATCGAAAGTAACTTAGAAAGAAAGAAATACATTTAAAACAAGAGAAATATTACCTGAATGAGCCTGGTCTTAAAAATTAAAACTCATTGATTGGAAAAAAGAAAGAAAGAAAAAAGAAAAAAGAGAGAAAGATAGAAAAATAACAATATAGAAAGGTAAAGAGATATAAAGATAAAAAGATAGAAGTATAGAAATACTGAAAAATAAATTTTATTTATTTATTTCTAAGTTACTCCCTATTTAGGAGTAACTTAGAAATAAATAAATAACTTTTTAAAAAGAGAAATATTACTTGAATGAGCGGGTGGGGGGAGTGGTCTTGAAAATTTAAACTGATTAAATCATGATTAAAACAACTATACAAATTTAAAAAAATAACTCAAAAAATGATATAAAAATCAAAAAGTATATATGAAAAGATTATTACGACATTATGCTCAAGTGACAAAAGCCTGCATATGGTTATTTAGATTCAGATTAATTTTATTCAGGTCCATTTGGAAATTCAGTTGTTGGCATTACATAAGCACATGAACAATATACAACAGAAAATAATATACACAAATAGATAATACACAGTAGCAAGTAAACAATGAAATGTGGAAACACAGATATAAATCGTTTTTACATATAGTATGGATGTTGCTTTCCTTGGGGGACCTACTGACGAGTTGTTTCATCAACCTGTTTTTAATGAATGAACTACAATACTTGGAATCCATGGTAAGCATACATTACTGGCTGCTTTGTCGAGCGAGCCTCGTGCAAGCTTTGTTAAGAACAACCTTTGTTTAAAGGGTATAATAATATAATGCATGAACTTAACTAAACCGGTCTATTTGTATTCCCGGACCCGAGCACTCAGTGCTAGTATCATCATCATTATCATTGATCTGGATGATGACACGGGTTCAGTGACCTTATTATTTTTGTTTACAACAAAATGTCTTTCCAAGTGCATGGGTACTGCGAGACTTTTATATAGGGCTGCTGCGACAGAAAGTGAGTTAGACATAACAACAAAATATTGTAATAACGTCGATTTCGTAAGAAATTTAGAAACTATATTTAATATAGAGTATGCAATTTCTTGAGTAAATAGCACTATAAAGGTCTTTCTTCTTCGGCGCTCACTCGCAACTTTAAGGAGTATGATGATTTCAGGCAGCAAATTACCTCCATATTTGAAAATATTAGTGCCCGAATACTCTTATATTTGACAGCGAGATGCCGAAGTGATATCTTGTAAATCGAAATAACATTACTTCACTCCGTCGCGTCACCCTTTCGCAACATTAAAACTTTGTTGATTCTAGGCAACGAGCTGCCCGAATATCGTGATTATCGCATATAACATTTTGTCTTCAGCATGACAGCAGCGAGGTGCCCCAATCCCGCCCCCCCCCCCCCCTCCCCACTCCGAGAACGGACGGATGCGTGTTACCAAAATGTCTGGTACTAAGGGGTATTTTTCGTGCGACAAAGTCCGGCCCGAGAATTGTAAAAAAAAAAGGGGTGTATTAACTTTTCACCCGGAGATTTCTTTAAAAAGGGGGTGTTTTTTCTTTTTTTCTCTCATCTCTTTGGACTCCTGAGAAATTATTCCGAATTTAGGGGTGGGGGGTACATTGAGCATTTTTCATTATTTAGGGGGGTCTCCAAGGCAGGAAAGGCCCGCGAAAAGCCCGCGAAAGTGGGGTTCGGAAATGTTGGCAGTCCTCAGATAGGGGGTGCTTTCAAAAAGAGGGAACAAGCATTATGCGTACCCTAAATAACACTGAGTGGGGGGGGGGGCCGGGGCCCCAATACGTTGATCACAACATAAAATCATACCATATCAAACATTTCTTTTTTACCAACAGATGTACCTCGCACCGTATGGCACTTGATGCAGAGCGACGCAAAACGAACCTTCTGAGATTACGTTTAGATTCGGGTGGTCCAAAGCGATTTTTTGTATTTCTTAAAAGGGTTTCGTGACAGAAAAAAGGTTGAAAAACACTGTTCTAAAAATCCTTTGCGAGATGTCGTTCTCATCTTCTTTCCATCGTAGGCGACCTTCCACCGTTATGTTGCCCAAAAAGTTGGAAAAAATTACGTCTTTTCATGAAATCATGTCTTGAGAGCTACTATTAAATAATTCTTAGAACCTTAAAGAGTAACGCTTTATATAAATTAAAGTTCTGAGAAGATACAATTATTTGTTCAAGCATAATAATATTTCCACCTCTCTTACACAATTTTCACGCATATCCACAAAAATAATTAGGACCTATAAAGTAACGCATATATTCGTCCTTTCCTTTCCATGTCCCAAAATGACCCCGAATATCCACAGATCTTCAAAACACGAAGAGGTCCAATTTTGTTCATTTTGAAATAATCACTCCTACAGCGATAACTTCTTGGATAGAGGTGCTACAAAAAATCATATGTTTCCCCTTTTCAAAGAATATTTACACCTGTGTATCATGGAGTGCACTGCTTGTGCATAAATGAATAATGATTACATAACTTTCATGAGCACGTATCCAGTATTTGATCTGCAATGACCTTTATCTGCTCACTGGCGTATTGGTCAAAATATGGTGTGCGCGATATAAATGGATATAATATTATACAATTAGTACAAAACTTTACCTTATCGATCAAAAGGTAAACAGTGATGATAATGATGATTTGATAGTAATAATAATGATGATGATGAATTGATGATGATAATAATAGTAATAACAACAGAGCAACGTCGATCTGGCGATGCTCAGTGGCAGTGCCGGGCTCACGATCAATTGGGCTATAATTTCCATTTTCGGTTTAACTTAAAGATAAACTTGAGTTCTGGTAAACAAAAAGAAAACGAATTCTCACAGAATCTAACGAAACTTATACTGAATGTTCAAGATCAGTACAAATAAATGTCATGTGCCAAACAATTTTGGAAGAAAATCATACTGGCTGAGTAATGAGCATAGAAAGATAAGGAAATCAGGGTAGTACTAGCCCCGACACCATGTGTTGTCCCATATACATCTTTCTGTGTAAGTGATTGTAAATTTACCAAGAATCTGCCAAATTTATGATGATTTTGATGACTCCAGAACCTTGCATTACACACCATTACTTACATGCTATATGATCAACTTTTCTGATCCATTCCACACCCTTTCTTTCACAATGCAATCGCATTACCAGAACTCAAGTTTATCTTTAATAACATTTGGAGTGGACTTTAAAATTATTATTAAAACAAATGTGCATGTATATCTACTTATGACTTTCAAGAGATTTTTCATTTCAGTTGGGTGAAATAAATTTGCAGACAGAAAGAAAGAAAGAAAAACAAAATAAACCATGGTACCACGACCGTCTAATAGTGCAAACTTCGGTCTCATAAAGTGAGACTATCTTCAAAACAAATGGGCGGGGCCTCAATGTCCAAGGATGGACCCTAGTCTGCAAGCACAAACCCTGGTCAGTCGTAAAAGTGAGTCTGCACTATAAGACTACCATAGGCCAAGTACTGTAGCTGCTCCTGACACAGGCTATATTGACACAGCCAGTAGGTAGCTGGGCTAGACTTCTCTCAAGGCACAATGATTTTTGTTTAAAGTGTCAAATTAGGGTATGTGCCTGCAGACTAGATGGACCCTAGGGTCCATGGTCCAAGCATGCAAGTCAAAGCCACCATATACATCTCTTGTAAGCGCTAGGCCTATACAATGTTCATGGTGCACGCTTGCATGTAGTACTAGTAGATCTACATAGACCTACATCAAACAGTGTACCAATAGTCGACCTATGATCTCTTAATTCTCTTTTACGTACGAAAAACAACAACAACATGCAGACTTTGTGATAGGGCGTATGGTGATTGGGTTATAGGGCACACCGTTTATCAAAAATAAATCAGTTAAACCGAAAAGAAAAATGGCTTCCCGACTGTTGCAGCTCGGTAAATTGAACCAAACTCCGCGAGGTTTCTCCGCCAATACTTCACTGGCTCGATGTATCTCGTGTAGCAGGGGAACATGGAACACCAAAGAACCGTAAGTAGGCCAGGTCCATGGGCATGGTAGATTTAAATCTAATCGACTAGATTCTAGATATCACATTATCAGTATCAAACTTCAAAGAGTAGATATAGATCTAGGCTATGCAGAACTTTATAAATGTCAAGTTATTTCTGTCAGTTTTGCTTGTACTTGTAGCTGTCACTTTAGTTTAGATCTCTACCAAAAATAAAAAAAAAAAAAAAAAAAAGATGCCATAACAATGTCATGATTTTGTTGAAGTCAGTTCAAGAAAAAGTTGCATTTTGATATTAAATTGCCATGTTTGTATTTAAATGCTGGGTTTATGGTTAAACATATTTTATTTGTAGGTGCCATGCATACCCATGGAGTTATAGTCTTCATTATTCTAACGTTGAGTTTGTATTTATAAAAGTTAAAGGCTTTTTAGGGCATATTTTAGGGGCAATTATTTGTAATTCAAATTCATCAATAAACTGTGTTAATAATCACAGTGTTTTTATAATGCAGTTTCATGAAAGTTGCGCACATGCGCATGAACAAACAAGTGAAAAGAGTCTTCACTCTACAAGACTACAGACTACAGTGTATGTTTTCATTAAAATGAATGCTTGAGCGCCTTGCTATGGTAAGTATTATGATTGATGGGCCCTCAGTATCAATACTGATGAGGCTACCCTGGTTGAACTAGGGGTGATATTATACTTTTTTATAATCTGAATATTATTAATGTTGTATTATGTGTGTCCCTTATATTCTTTGTTATTGTGATTTGCTTAATTGATAATGAATGCCCTCCCTATAGATTTTTTCTCTTATTAATATAGACGTCCGACTTTATAATCTCTCTCTCTCTCTCTCTCTCTCTCTCTCTCTTTCTCTCTCTCTCTCTCTTTCTCTCTCTCTCTTTCTCTCTCTTTCTCTCTCTCTCTCCCTCTCTCTCTCTCTCTCTCTCCCTCTCTCCCTCTCTACCTGCAGAGAAACATCAGGTGATATCAAGAAAAGATGGAAGGACAAAGCAGAGACAGTCATCATCGGGGGCGGGGCCGTTGGCGTAGGGACAGCGTACAACCTGGCCAAGGCTGGTATGAAGGATGTCGTGCTCCTAGAAAAGAGTGAGCTTACTGCTGGTTCAACATGGCATGCTGTAAGTAAAGATGGATGCCAACAGTAGATATTTGTATGACTAGCTTCAAATATTTATTCTACAAAGAAATGTTGCAGTTTAAATACACTTGCAGTGAGCTGTGAAATGTCTTGTTGAGTAGACCATGTAATTAATGCCACACATACATGTATGCACTCACATAGAATAGGGCCCGCATGGAACCCAAGTCCAACTTCAGTGCAGTGCACATCCTTTACACAGGGTTTTATGTTTTCCTTTATTTTCTTTTTACTCCTTAACCATTTACCTATAGAAAAGCAAGGTGAAGATTTCTTAAGGTTAATTCTATACATTCTACGTATACAGAAATGATTTTGTACAGGTGATTGGCACACTTTAAACTCTTGTCTAGTAATCTTGGTAGGTTTTGTGGTGTAGGATCACAAATGACCATTTACTATGAGAATAGTCCCTACTTTCTTTCAATCATATCATTTAAAGCCATTTGTTTTTCATCATATATTTAAATTTCTTTTTTTTAATAAATATTATTTCTTTGAAATAAATATTTCTTTTGTGATTCTATTATTGATTTATTCCCCCTTTTTTCAGGCTGGTTTGACGACGTATTTCCATCCTGGTATCAATGTGAAGAATGTCCATTACAGGAGTCTCAAGATGTTTGACCAGTTAGAAGAGGAGACTGGACAGGTCAGTCTAAGATTTCATCCAATTATTAATATAGACATGAATAAGAAATGTTAAGAAAACAAGATAAAGACAGACAGAGAGTAGGAAGAGAGAGAGAGAGAGAGAGAGAGTAAGTGATAGAGAGAAAGAAAGAGAAAAAGAAAGAGAAAGAGAAAGAGAGAAAGAAAGAGAAAGGAGAGAAAGAGGAAGAAGGAGAGAGAGAGAGAGAGAAGGAGAGAAAAGGGAAAGGAGGGGTGGGGGAACAAGAAAAAGAGAGGATACAAAAACTTTCATGTTTCATCACAAACCCATAATGATGCTGGATGGATAAAGATTGAGGGAAGGAGAAAAATGGTAAGGACTCGGGAATTTGAAGTTATAATATTGCATACAAATTAAAGCTATGTGTGCGGACGTGAAGTACACATTATCAGATTGATTTCCTATTGTGAGCTATTTAATCCAACATTTTAAACTTTATTTTCTCAATTCTTCTGGCAGGCTGTTGGATTCCACAAACCAGGAAGTATTAGGTTGCTGTCGACCCCAACAAGAATGGATGAGGCTAAATACCAAATGGCTAGACAAGGATGGAACAAAGCTTATCAGAAACTTCTTACTCCAGAAGAGGTTCAAGAGTTGTGCCCAATCATTAACTTGGATGGTGTAAGTACTTGACGATGTGTGTCTTCTCCAAGAAGGAAATGTTTATATAATTGGAATTTTCATTCAATTTTTGTGAATAATTACCGATGTACTCAATAATCATTGAAGGTGGTGTAAGTACTTGATAATGTGCATCGTCAGCATCAAATGAGTATTACCTTCATGCTAATTAATGTGTCCCATCTTTAACGTTGATGGAAATAAGAACTTGTGGTGATATTTGTCTCTGAAATAGAGTTTGTATTTCAGTGGGTTTCCCTTCATATACATGTATGTACTTGATCGTACGTCAGATATAATTAACAGTGAGAAATTCCAGTCTAGCTATTTTTAGCTCATCTGGCCCGAAGGGCCCGATGAGCTTATGCCATGGCGTGGCGTCCGTCCGTCGTACTGTCCGTCCGTCCACAGTTTTCAAAATGCTTCTTCTTCATTATTTTTCAACCGATTTCGATTCTGATTGCTTCATATGATAGGGCTAGGTATTTAAAACTTCTACACAGAATCGTGAAATTCATTATCTATGCTAATTTATGCAAATTTAATCGAAATAACAAAAATTGCTTCTTTTCCCTCATTTCTTGACCGATTTTGATTTGGTTTGCCTTATCTGGTAGAGCTAAATTTGGAATATTAAACTTCTACACAGAATTTTGAGATTTTGCTCTATTGATTAATTATGGTAATTTATGCAAATTAATTCCAAAAATAATTTAAAAATCACAAAAAATGCTTCTTCTCCTTCATATTTCGACCGATTTTGATTTGGTTTGCTTTATATTGTAGCGCTAACTTTGGTACATTAAACTTCTACACAGAATCGTGAAATTCATTATCTATGCTAATTTATGCAAATTTATTTGAAATCACAAAAAATGCTTCTACTCCTTCATTTGTCGACCGATTTCGGTTTGCTTTATCTGGTAGAACTTACTTTGGTACACTAAACTTCTTCACAGAATTTTGAAATTGTTCTCCATTAATTAATTATGGTAATTTATGCAAATTATTCCAAAAATAACAAAAATTGCTTCTTCTCCCTCATTTCTTGACCGATTTTGATTTGGTTTGCCTTATCTGGTAGAGCTAAATTTGGAATACTAAACTTCTACACAGAATATTGAGATTTTGCTCCATTGATTAATTATGGTAATTTATGCAAATTAATTCAAAAAATAATTTAAAAATCACAAAAAATGCTTCTTCTCCTTCATATTTCGACCGATTTTGATTTGGTTTGCTTTATATTGTAGAGCTAACTTTGGTAAACTAAACTTCTATATAGAATTTTGAAATTGTTCTCGATTAATTAATTATGGTAATTTATGCAAATTTATTCCAAAAATAACAAAAATTGCTTCTTCTCCCTCATTTCTTGACCGATTTTGATTTGGTTTGCCTTATCTGGTAGAGCTAAATTTGGAACACTAAACTTCTACACAGAATTTTGAGATTTTGCTCCATTGATTATTTATGATACTTTATGAAAATTTATACCAAAAATAAATAAAAAATCACAAAAAATGCTTCTTCTCCTTCATATTTCGACCTATTTTGGTTTAAATTTCTTTATATCATAGAGCTATTTTTGGTACACTATACCTCTACACAGAATTTTGAAATTTTTCTCCATTAATTAATTATGGTAATTTATGCAAATTTAATCCCAGAAAAAACAAAAATTGCTTCTTCTCCCTCATTTCTTGACCGATTTTGATTTGGTTTGCTTTATCTGGTAGAGCTAAATTTGCTTTACAAAAATTCTACACAGAATTTTGAGATTTTGCTCCGTTGATATAATTTGAGCACCGCTTGTCATAAAACTATATATTTTTCAACCAATTTTCATTCCATTTCCTTTAGTTTCTATTTAATCTTGTACAGCTAAATGAAATTATGTCCCTTCCAGGGCATCAAATTTTTATTTTTTGACCAGTTCAAAAGTGTACCACATAAAATTTACGCTATTTGTTGTTGCGAGATGCGGATGAGCGCTACGTCGCTACGTCATTGACGTTCTGGTTTACTTCGGTATTCATACTCTTTGAATGCATACATTGTATTTGATGTCCATTATAAATGATGGACTTGAATGTAACAACCATTGCAAAGAAGATCCTGCATTCATTCTGTCACTAAAGTCAATGTGACTGTCAACATCTGACATCTTCCTTCTCTCTGTTCAGGTTCTCGGTGGTATCCACACAACAGGGGACGGTCACATTGACCCGTACTCCTTGACCCAAGCCTTGGCTATAGGAGCTCGTAAGTACGGAGCTGACATCTACATGCCTGCACCTGTGATTGGTATGAAGCAACGTAATGATGGCACGTGGGATGTCGTTACCAACGAAGGAACGATCCATGCTCAGAGAGTCGTCAATGCCACAGGTATATATACCCTCAATACTGATATTGCTTCGTCTTAGATTTCATACCATCTTGTCATGAATGTACAATTACGGACAGTGGAACTTGTTCTTCAGTCATCGTTAATTTGAATATTGGAATGGTAATATTTTGTGTAGACTGTTACAATTTTGAAGATTACTTATTGTGTATGCTCCATAAATTTACTCAAATTTTTACAAGGACTTATTTTAGCAGTTCTCTACAGATTTGTTGCATTTCTAAATGAAAAGTAGGGTCAAGTACAGGAGTCTGGTGGTTTCTATATGAATCAAATTGGTAGCTTAGAAAAGCATTGTCGCACGAAAAGACATGTTGGGAAGTCGTAACGCCACAGGCATAATCGTTGAAAATCATACCTTTATCACACAGAGGTATATGTAGAACCATATTGTTAGGATCTTTTCTCTGCTCTTTTCCATGAAGCTTAATGTTAGCTAAACTATCATTCAGATATATGTCAAAAAAAGAACTTTTGATTAAAAAACATCACTATAGAGTGGTTAAGTGTGACGTCATCAAAATCTATTTTTAGAATTTCTCAATTTTTTCTTCATTTTCTGAAAGAGCCTAAAAAATGATGTCCAAATGTCGAAAACCAATTGAATATGTTAAGTATTGGCTGAGATATGACCATCTGAATAAATAGATTTCCTATAGGAACTCAGTGTTATTTTGCTCTGGTTCATAACATTACGAACCAGAGCAAAATATCACTGAGTTCATATATGATGTCACAGCTTCGGTACTCTATTGTGCATTTTCTGTCATGTACACATATTTGTGCCACTGCACTTAGCTAAGCTACCTTAATGATAGGCAATGAAAGGGGTTAAAGAAAGCCATCAATTAAATGAAAATCTCTCAAGTAAGAGTAAAACTATAAAGGCACTGGTATCATCTTATATTCTACCTCGTCTTTCACCTTTCTTTTTTAGGCTTCTGGGCCAAGGAGGTGTTCCAGATGATCGGTAGGGATATCCCCATGATCTCGGCTCACCATCAATACATGGTGACCTCTACCATCCCAGAGGTCAAAGCTCTCAAGACTGAGTTCCCAGTAATGAGAGACCTGGAGGGATCCTACTACCTCCGTATGGAGCGGGACGGGCTCCTGTGTGGACCCTACGAGAAACAGCACAAGATGAAGCTCCAAAACGAGTGGGCAGAAAATGGAGTGCCTCCAGGTAAATTGTTTGTTTATCGTTTCATGTGTGATTTTTTGATTTTATATGTGGGTGATTCCATAAATTAGGGCCCCACTTTGTGACATTTTTGGTGTCCTACCCACACGTATTTGTGACTCTGAGTAAAGACTTAAATAGTGGAGTATGATTGTTAAGTGATTCTAGGTATGAGGATGCAATATTATGCTTGGAAATCACTTTACAATCTCACTCCACTATTTAAGTCTTTACTCATGTACATGCATAGTTCTAGATGTTTGTGTTTGTAATAGTGTTGTGTATGTATTGTTTGTTTTATGTACTTATGGTATTTATATTTTGCTTTGTATTCTGCACAGGGTTGGCGCGATTTAATCACAATTTTTAAACTGGCTCAATTTATCAAAACAATTCAGTGATTTGAAATTGTCATACAATCAATTTCTGTCTAAGTTTGTGAATATCCAATTGAAATATGTGTTAATTCTACTTCATGCATTCCGATTGGATGCCCACAAACTTTAGAGTTAAGATGGTTTTGAGGTGCTCCATTATTATTACCCTGTCTTTAGCACAGCTGCAGTTACAGAGCTCAAGCATTTCAAGGAATCAATTCCTACCAGGTACCCCTTTACCTCACCTGGGTGGAGTGTGGCAATTTTAGATTAATGTCTTGCCAAAAGACATCAGTGCTGCGACAGGGATTCGAACCCCATACCTTGTGGTTCACAGTCCGGGGACTTGACCACTGGACCACAACACCTCTACCCCTTTTCTCAGGTTTTGGTGATATGAACAAATGTAAAACTAGTCTTTATACATTCATATACCATTTCCATATGGTAGATGTAACCATCTATTTTGTCTGTATCCTTACTTACAAACTTACTAACTATGGTGGATGGACCTGCATGTATAGAGCAACACTTGAATAATATGCTTTCAATTAGCAAGATTTCTTGCTAATTCACTTGGACATGTTTCCAATCTTGGTATTCTGTTCATTATAGATTCAACATTTGTTACAAGTGAAAATTGAAGTGTACGCCTACATGTAGCTATTTTATAGGCTACCTGTAACTACATGTGCATACAATCATCACAGTCATGATAAATTTATGTCAATATTTGCTGAGCCAAACAAATATAGAATTGACAACTTTTATTAAACTGATAGGCTCCGAAGTCTAAATGGTTACCATATAATGGCAATATGTCTTATAAATGCGCTATGACAAAGTGGTTTTTTTATGAGGTCATTCAAATTTGTTTTGAAATTTTTCCATATTTTGCAAATCATCAGTTTTTTCAAATGTACTTTGTCTCTGGAATCACATCTACATCAGTTGTCATTTCCATCTCCTTTCAAACATCTACAGTACCTTCATAAAAAACAGTCCAGATTCCCAGGCACCATGAATGGCATGAACAAGGGTTGGCATGATTCATATCACCATGATTTAAATTGCGATTGAAATCGCCTCAATTTTATATTTCCAAATCGGTCTTTTAAATCACTTTCACAGACTTGGGTGTACATGTAGTATCATGATAGACTTTCATAGACTTGTGTATAGCACCATGATATAAAATGATTTTATTTAACTTTTGCAAATATTGTATTTCAATGATCAGAATGCAAATGGCATATATTAGAAGTTGCTAGGTATGGCAACCATCATTGCTTGCCATACCTAGCAATACGGAATGTATGCCATTCACATTCTGACTAGTTAAATACAATTATTTGAGACAGGTAAATTAAATCTGTATCCAGGTACTACACAAAGATGTGTGCATTCAAAATTTGATTACATTAAGAAAATGGCCTACTGTTGGAAACATCTTTACAAAACCAAATATTTTGTTACCATACTTTATTAGAGAACATCCATTCATTTCAATGCACTACGATTAGTACAAAACAATTTATTATTTAACTAAATTTGTCCTGCATTTTACAAGCAAGTGTCCTTCATTGTACTAAAATACAGGTCAGTGGGTATCTCATAAGTAATTGTTTTGAAATTCCTGGCTTAGTACTCAAATAGGAGTAATTTCTAGATTTTTTAACTGGCTCACAATTTTTGATAAGGCTGTCAGCTAAAGTTTGTTGGGTTTCATTTTCCTTTAATCTTCTTTTTTTAAAGTTCCATATACCGTAGATTCCTTGATATTGATGTGGAACATATGCTGTAGTAAAGTATCTCTATTATATTGAAACTGCATGAGTATTACTAAAACATGAATTTAATCTTGAGTGCATACATTGTAAATTACATTAAATGTTTCAAATCAGCAAGAAAGCTCCAATATATGTGCAATTTGTTTTCCAAAATTGAGCGTTTCATTTTCCAATGGATGCCTTTATAATTCCTCAACTAAAGAATACTTATTTTGGGTTACAGAACATGACCTACATGTACATGTATAGCCATGCATATCATGTGCATATAGACCCACTTGTTTTTTAGAAATATTGAAAACGTCAGCAGTTTTGACATCATTGAACCTTGCACTTCTTTCACAGCTTATTGACGTTTACCATGTACAAACATTATGCACTATAAGTGACATCCAGGTCAGTTACTTATCATACCATATAAGCTCGGGTAGGTTTGTATTGCATTACGTCAATTTATACAGATGAGATACAGTTTGTCATGTCCTTGCACGGGCATTCTTAATCTTCTTTCTTTTACCTAATTGCAAACAGATAAAAACCCTACAGTGCATTGACTTTAATCTATCCATAGTTTAGTTTGCACTAGTTTGTATGCTTAATGAGCTCTGAAACCAGAATAATCCGGTTTCCTTGGTTTACCATTAAAACTCTGCACTGAGATGCTAAACTTGATAAGATTCCTATCCCGAAGTGTTTTCCAGTATTCTGTATTAACAAGACCCTTAAATGGTTACCATGGTAATTGGGATAGGATAGCTATATTGTCCTGAGCAAGGTCTTCTTAATGTAACTAACAATGCTTATGACATGTTGCTTTGTAAAATCAAGTAGTTCAGGTTCTGGTGTAGTAATCCCAGACACAGTAAAACACAGTTCTGTTAGCTACAATGTAGGAGCTGGAGAGTATTTATATGTATGACACAGCATGAGTAGAAATATCTAGTTTAATCTTGGTAAAGTTTGTGTAGTTTTTGAATGTTTTTTTTTGTAATGATAGGGGACTTGTTGATTCCTCATCAGGCATTTAAACGTATTAAGACCAAAATAGCCCTAATTGGGCTACATGACATGTAGAACAGTAAAGAGTATGAAAATACTGTAAGTTGGAGTTTCCTCTATTCAATTGAGATTAAATTTTGTTTCTTCACTATCCCTTTCATCAGAGTTACATTTCAATTTAGCTAAGGAAGTCCTTACAACATTTTAAAAATAAATGCCACCTTATCTCAAATGGATGGATGTTGTACATCTTCAAAGACCCCATTCTCACTCATTTCCTTGCCCGTTCTACGTTAGAGCCGTCTAACGGTGAGTGTGAAGGCAGCATGCATGCCAGGAAGCGTACATACCTTGATCCAGAAGACCACATTGTGATGTGGTCTTCTGGACCGGTTTGCTTCTTAGACTCCTTGCCTACTAACTAAATGCTAGACCGATCTATGCTAGACTAATCCATTGGACGGCTCCACAGGTGCGGTTCGTTTGATTTCTCACTCATCACAACTTTTACCTTGATGAGAGTCGTGATGCCATAGCAACAGGAGGTTCATGTTGATATCTAAATGGCACCAACCCTAATTGTTCATGCCATTCTTGGTGCCTGGGAATTTCGGACTGTTTTTATGAAGGGAGATGTTTACATGTATATTTTGTGCTCTATTGAAAGTGTTCCAAGTTACCTCTGTAGACCCAACATTTATGAAAGTCTAAAACTACATGAGGGTTTCTCCATCTTACATGAAAAGTGTACAACCTATAGTTGTACTGAGCGAGGCGGGAAGATTCGCCGGCAATTCGCTCAAAGATGTCGTTGACGAAGCTGTTCATGATGACCATGGCCCGACTGGAGATGCCGGTATCTGGATGAACCTGCTTGAGGACTTTGTAGATGTAGATTCCATAATTCTCCTTCCTTTTCCTGTTCCTCCCTTGCAGGGCTCCAGTTTCCAGTGGGACGTGTTCATCGGTTTCCGATAAACACGATAAACACATAAACACATGCCAATTTTTTGTTTTAGCTAACAGTATTTTATCTAATTTTTGTTTAATCAGTTTGTAGGATTACTGAGCTAGGTTATCATATGGGTTGACATTCCAAGTTAAGGCTTAACATCTTACGTAATGGGAAGAGAGATTACTTCCATGAAAGGATTACCGGTAATACAAATATGATGTCTGCAGTTAGTTCACTTTAACTTTAATAGACATGTTACAAATAAAGTACTGTTTGTTGACAGGATGGCAAGATGTTCAGGAAAGGAATTTCTTATCTAAGATGCTCAGACTAGCTGTTATATCAATAGGAAAATGTCATGAACTTTCTAGAGTGTTCATTATTGTTTAAATTGTACAGAAGGAACCTATTGAAAACATTTATATATTGCAATAGGTTTTAGACACAATATGGACTTGGTACAATAACAAGTAAAAGGGAGATTATTTTTGTACTATTCAATGAGGTTACGCAACAGGTACAGGTGTATATTATCATAAGATTAAGAATTGATTGTTTTATCTTATTGAACTGACAAGACAAGAACTGCAGTGAATAAAAACTATTATTCAAAATGTTGGTAGATTTGCTAAACAACAAATCGAATATCTGCAGTACCTTTTTTGAATAAAATAAACAACTTTTGCAACCAATGCAATGCCAAAGGGAATTCTTATCATCACATTTTAGAATTGATACTTGAATTTAATAAACCGGTTTACTAACATATTCAAGTTTATAGATTTTTCTTTCCTGGGAACCTAGTGGCAAGTTATTCCAATAACCTGTTATCAATGAATAAATTACAATAATTGGAATCCAGTGTTGAAATATCAGGCAAGCCCCAGTCAAGCTTTCAGCCTTTGTTGAAAAAGTATGCATATAATTTTAATATGTAAGTAAACCGGTCTATACATATGTACATGCAAGAAAGCGTACACCGTTCCCATTTCATTATTTTTGGTAGGAGCACATGTACGTGGCGGAGCATATAGATGTGTATTTCAAATGTTGAATTGCATCCTACTATAATCTGCTATGCATATTTTGTGCTATTTATAGTGAAACTTAAATAAATATTTGTGCAAACGGCTAATCTTGTTTGGTAAGTGGGAGCCATGCAGTTGTAATATAAACTGCTATTGTACATGTAGGTGATTTTGCTGTTGTAGGCGACTTCGCAGTAAGACAAATACTATATATATATAATTGTTTGCCAAGTTGATAAGAAGGTTCAGTGAATAATTGCTGACTTTACATTTTGTAATGTAGTCTTGTGATGAGTGGATATGACTGTAGGGGATAGTCTCTCAGGTGACTCGTCAGATCAAAGAGATTAAATTTCTTTTGAAAATTTGAACCCTGCTAATCTGCCATAAAAAGACAGAGGAAAAGAATATTTGGAAAGACAGAGTAGGCATGATTAAAAGTAGGAAATAATGATTTCTTTATGAGGAAAAAAATATATATACAACAAAAAAACATGGGGGTGGGATGGTTGATTATTAGCCAGGTCATTTAAGTTGATTTAAACTAAGTCGTGTGTAACAAGAAACTTCGATCTGCATGCAAGAAGTCATACAACACATGCCCCTGTGATAATTGCCCTGTACGGTCATCAATTTCCTACCCCAACTGGATTTCTAACTTCTTCAACCCTGGTCCGAATACCAGTACCCAATTATCCTGAATCCTAAACTAATCCCAAAACCCAATTGCAATCCTACTCATATACATCTCTGATGAAAGAAGGAAGCCAGGAGCCATTTTTCGCTCGAGCAAATGTTGGATCACCTCAAGAAACTGTTTTCTAATTGTAAGAGGTCGAGATAAACAAAAGCTTCATGTCACAGCATGATCAAGATTAAATGTTAGCAGTTCCCGAAAAGTTTGTTGCCACCAAAAGTTTGACCTTAAATATCAAAGTAATGCTAAAAGAAAAAGATATTCATTTAGAAACACGTAAACAAATTTTCACTCCTGGCTACTGACAATTTATGACATTGTTTAGTGTTTACATTGTTAAGTGTGTCAGATTTGAAATTTCGATTGTGATAATAAATTTTTGATCATTTGAAAGTGACCTTGCTCCCTTGTGCACAATAAGTTCTTGAAGTTTGTTCACATGTTTAGACCTACATAAATATAGTCACCGTGAGGGCATGTACATAGCAAGTATTAAACACAATTGTTTTTGTCATCCTACCAGGTCCCCATTTCTCTCTTGGGTATGGAGTGGCAAATGTAGATAAATGCCTTGCCAAGGGACGTTAGATGACATCATTATCATTATCATCATCAACGTCATCACCGTCATCACCATCATCACCATCATCGTCATCATCGTCATCATCATCGTCATGATTATCATCACCATTGATCATCATCATCATCATCATCATCATCATCATCATCACCACTATCATCTTAATCATCATTACTACTGATTATTATCATTGTTTTCATTCTTTCAGGTTTGGTAAGGAGTTGTTTGAGAGTGATTTTGATAGAACCATTATCATCGTCATCATCATCATCTTGATTACTATTGCTTATTATCAATGTTTTCATAATTCTTTCAGGTTTTGGTAAGGAGTTGTTTGAGAGTGACCTGGATAGAACCATCAATATCATTGTTTATTATCACGGTTTTGATTCTTTCAGGTTTTGGTAAGGAGTTGTTTGAGAGTGATCTGGATAGGATTCAGGATCATCTTGAGATCGCTATGGCTCGGTTCCCCTGCCTTGCTGAGGGTAACATCCAGAGTGTGGTGAGTGGACCTATAACATACACCCCGGATCTAATGCCCATGGTAGGTCCAGTACGAGGTCTGCATAACTACTGGTCCGCTTGTGGCTTCAGGTAAGATGTTGATAAGTACTTGATTGCAAATCCCCAAAATCAAGCGTAAGTCTTGCGATTAATTACAAATTTGAAATTGATCGCAACTCAACCTTCTTGCAACACCCTATCGCACTATAGTCTTCTAAATTTCCTAGGATTTTGTTGGGATTACAGTTTTAACAATTAAATTAAGTTAACTAGATCTAGCTTTTATTCCCCCCCCCCTCTCTCTCTCTCTCTCTCTCTCTCTTACTAGTGGGGCATTGCAAGAAAGTTGAGTTGCGATCAATTTTAAATTTGTAATTAATCGCAAGACTTATTACGCTTTGCAATTGATTACAACTTTTCTTGCAACGCCCCATTAGAGTCTTTGACCCCTACATGCATGTACATGCGAGATAGTCTGTTTGCACTTTTGGGTCTCATCAGAGTAGACAAACACCTGATAGTTTGACCTTTTTAGGGGTGGGGGACAGTCATAAAAAGGGGATTATTTTAGGATTCCTAGAAGCTAGGAACAGTGCAAGGTGTGGTTAAATATTGGTCTATTGTGGCGTCCTGTTAATGTTTGATTATGTCTTGGGACCATCAGTGTTGAACAATTAATGTAAGGTCTTTTCGGCCTATAGGTCTGCTGTGTTAAAGGAAACCTCACCCAAAGAAAAAAAAAAGTATTTGCAACTAGAGCTTGGTGCATGATACATGAACAATTTTCCTGGTAAAATTATCAAGAAAATAGCTGCACCGTGACCCATGTCATGTTATACAAATATTGCATGGCCCAGCGTGCGTTAGTGGTAAATGCAGTGCAAGTGAGGTTTCTTTAGAGAGGTGCCGCTTCTGTGCACGAGCCGCTTGCGGCGAGTTCACAGTGTGCACCATCTGAAGAGACAAGCAGTACATTATTCCAAGAATAACTTGTACATTTTTGTGAGGACTATTGTACATCGATCAGAAGGCGGGAATAAATCTTATATTTCAGCATACCTACACTTATTCTGTAGGGTGGGGTTCCCTTTAAGATGTTTTTTAACTATTGGTCTATAGATCATGTTAAGATGTTTCTCAAATATTGCTCTATTGTGTAATATGATGTTTGATTAGGTCCTGGGACCCTAGCTCAGTGTATAGATGGGAACAAAGAATCCAAGTCTCTTTTTATAACTATCGGTCTGTTGTTGCATCTGCTATAAAGATGTTTGATTAGGTCTTTGGACCTTTGAACTCTTTAAGTAGATAGGAACAATGCAATTCCCTTTTAGCCAATTTTCACATCCAATTGGCTGTATATTTGTGTGTCTGAATTGTTTGAGTAACAATGATTCAATGCAAGGCCATCAATTATTGATCTGCCCTCTTTTGTTGTCAATATTATATTTCTCTCATCCTTATAATGATTTATGAATGCTCAGTAGAACTTATTTAGGTTTGTCACATCAGACCTAATGTACTTAAATGCATCTAAGAGATCAGTCCGATGAGAGGCTCATGTAGGCCTAACCTTTTCAGTGCAAAAAAGTTTACAAACCACTATTACAAATATTATTTCAGTAGATGATTTTTATCCTCATTTCTTACTTCAAGCTGCACTGTAGATTAAGAATGGAAAGCTTTTTTTTGTTTTGAAACAGGAGCCAGTACATTTTATTTGAAAATTTGTCCATTACCCATATAACGATTAAAGAAAAAAGTGAATATCTATTAATTTCACTACTGGGTGGATAGATGTCTGAAAACCCAGTTGAACCTAGAAAGGTTGATATTGAACATGTTTCATTCCTTGAACCTGTCTTTAAAGATCATATCCGAGCTGAAAATGAAATGGATGAATTATATATCAACAGAAAGCTTGTAAGCCATAGATTACAATAATATCAGTTATATGCTATTTTTATTTTTGTCAGAGGAGTATCAGCTCTCTGTAAACTCAAAATCCAAAGCTTTGAAAATTTGTTAATTTGCTTTTGTGCAATAATGAAAGGGTAAATCCTACATTCATTCAGTTTTCCATTTATATCAAGTTATATTTTCATCGGATAGGGTCTTTAAGCTTGTCTCTTCTCACGTTCCTTTAATCTCCTAGCTATGGCATCATTCACTCCGCTGGCATCGGAGAGTATCTGAAGGATTGGATCATGGATGGGGAACCCCCCTATGACCTCATTGAGATGGACGCTGATCGCTATGGTGATTGGTGCGACTATGACTACCAAAAGGTTAAGATCAGCGAGTCGTACGGCTTCAATAATGCCATAGGCTGGCCTCATGAGGAGCGCTTTGGTGGTAGACCAACCAAGAGAGTGTCGGGTGCCTATCAGCAGATGAAGGATAGAGGTGCAGATTATGGCTTTCATTCAGGTAAGTCTCGGCCAGTCTTTAAATGCATCGTTTAACAGTGTAAAATCTGAGATGCACGGCCCTACGTGTTATCAGTGTCTGTGATATGGTGTAATATTGAAGCCCTAAAAAAGTGCGCTTCAAAATGATCAAGAAGTGCCTCAAAAAAGTAAAAATCTTTGAGTGACCGGTTTTACCATACTCGTTGTCCCAATAAACTGTAGTGTTATGAAAACCGTTAGGCAAACGCAAAATTTAGTTTCGATTTTCAATCATAAATATCTTGATAATCAGACAGGCGAGCAGCTTGTAAAAGTCATGGGGTTCCTGACTGACCTAAAGGTTTATAATTATGAATGCAGCATGAGCTAAATCCAGGATTTTGTTTCAGAATCTGAGACAACGATACTGGATCCCTTTAATAGTATGAATGTTAGATGATATAGTGTCCTACTTTGTTTTGTTGCAGGATGGGAGCAGCCTCATTGGTTTGCTCTAGAAGGAGATGAGGCTGGGTACAAGCCTAGTTTCCACAGGACCAACTGGCATGGACCCGTAGGGAGAGAATACGAGACAGTGATGAACAAAGCTGGTATCATTGATCTAACCCCATTCGCTAAGTTTGTTGTCAAGGGACCTGATGCAACTCAATTGATGGATGTCCTCCTGGCTAACAAGCTTCCCGCTGCTGTAAGTGGAAGAGACAGTAGGCCTGTCTTTATCCGCTCATGTTTGCCAAATAACCCGCTATTTTAACTATCCTGATCAGAAATTAACAAGTTAATTTGCGTCATCATCAGCCCACAGTTGGAATTAGCAGGATATTTGGTCGAGAAAATATCATGAGAAATCTTGGGTCTTGTTTCCACAATATTTGGGAAATAGCGGGCTAATTTGCGCCCGTCTAAGCTAGTTTGTGATGAGCGTATCGGTCTGGTGAAGTCGCAATTCCTAGTCTGAAAATAGCAGGTTATTTGGCAAATTTGAACTGATGATGACAGGCCTTCTTTAAAAGGAAATTTTCAGGGTTTTCACCAATTGCAAAAAAAGAGATTTCCCTTATCAGAGATATATAACTTGTTTGCCCTTTGTCTGCTTTTTATCAGACCTTCAGTGATCTGTTTTTCTAATTGTCCTTTTAGAAATAAAGAGATGTCACATTAGATTATCAGGGTTTCCCGAATGTTGTGGCATTTTATGATTTGCATTTTCATTAATTTCATACTTTCATTATGGCAGTTTGGGGGATTTAAAGATACATGTAATATGTGATCATGACGGGCTTTATGAACAGAAGTGTCTGAATAGTCGTATTCTGTAATTTATGTTCTAAAATGTTCACCCCTTCTTTTTATTTTATTTTTTTTCAGATTGGAGGATGTAGTGTAGGGCATATGCTGACACCCAAGGGCAAAGTGTATGCAGAGCTTACAATCACCAAGACAGCAGACAATGAGTACTTCTGTATAACAGGAGCAGGCTCTGAGATACACGATCTCAGGTAGGTCAAAGGTCATTAATAAGGTCACATAATTTCTTCTAGTTTTAAAGGAGTGCTCATGGTGTGTATTATATTCCATTCAACAAATTACAGGGTAGAAAAATGTTTAAGTCAGGATAAAGCTGGCTAATGTCAGAACAATTGTAACATACAGTGATAACCTATTACTGGACACTTAACGGTATTTCTTCGTACTACAGAAATGCTTTTCAGTGTATTTGTGGCTATCAGCAAGGCTCATCGAAACAATGGAACCATTCAAATTTTGCATAAACATAAAAACAATGCTTTTAAAACTGAACACTTATTTGTCAATTAACTTCAATCGAACACTCGGATAAAAGTTAACATTATTTTACATGAATTACAATTCCAAATGATCGACAATATTGTAATCATACAAACTTACAAGCTTGGAAATAAAAATATCTTCAAAAATGTTGGTTACGAATGTTGTTTGCACACTGGTTGTAGAGTAAATGGGATTTCTCTACATGAAGTTGAGCTGTTGAGCTGAAAATGGAATCGTAAAGTTTATGTGCTTATTTCTCTCTACATGTATATGAATATCGATGACCAATCAAATGAATTATGTATTAAAGTGGGTCTTATGGAGAACCTTTAATCTTGGCAATGGTACCATAAGAAGTCATATTTAATTCAAGTAATTGTTTGTCTGTACAGGTGGATTGAGCAGAAGGCTTTCGAGATGAAACTGGATGTGAAATGCTCTAACGTCACAGAGGAGCAGGGTGTCCTAGGTCTGGCTGGACCCCAATCCCGAGACATCATGGCCGCTCTGACAGACTCTGATGTTAGCGAAGAAGGTTTCAAGTTCATGAGAGCTAAGGATATAGTGCTAGGAGGTGTCAAGTGTTACGCCATTAGGATTACATACTCAGGTAAGTTCTAACTGATAGGTAGTAAACCAATTTGCTGTCATATTAATTTATGTTTCGTCACTGATTTGGACAGATTATGTTGCATGTATGTAAAGCACTGTTGTCATTTAAAAATTTCTTTCAGCAGTTTGTGAATTATCATTGCCTTGTCTGAAAGTACAAAGGCCTTGAGTGTCGCTTATTGTATAATTTTCAGCTAATCTATCTGCAAATTTATTTGTTACCCCCCCCCCCACCCCTAATCATAAAAAGAATAAAAATGAACGGATAAAATAATATGTATAATGATGAGAAGAAAAGAAATAACAAATATGGTCTAGTTACACCCCTGCAAATTCATATGTGAATACAGTATTCATTTTGTCAATTTCTAACCAAGTATTTGTTTAGGGATTATAATGATGCTTGAATTAATTGTACAAAGTAGGATTGTATTTTTTCCCTAAAAACAGCTATGATTCTTTGACTCTTAACAGGTGAGCTTGGCTGGGAGTTGTATCATGCCCGATCCGATTCAGCTAAACTATATGAAGCGTTGCTGAAGGCTGGTGAGCCGCATGGTGTATGTGACTTTGGTCTCTATACGATGAATGTACTCAGAATTGAAAAGGGATTCCGTGGATGGGGATCAGAGGTGAGAAATGTCTTTACGCATCACGCATACCTTGCACATGCATGCTGTACCAACTGATCTGTTACACACACATGTTCCCCTTATTTACTATTTAGGACGGTTTCCCTGATAGGAATGGTACTATAATCCTTCAAGCCTTTCTGTAGGCTGCTTTGGCTGCTAGGTCATCTGGTTTGGATAGAAGTCTTTCAAAATAGGGAGTGTTTCTCTTGGAGAAAATTTTGAATCTTCACATGATTGTAACCAAACCAGTCTCTGTTTTTCATGCTGCCATAGTCAAAGATATAATTTGGTTTTAATCAACAATTGCCGACGTCCAATATTTACGGACATGCGAGGATTTTCTATTCGCCAATTTCATGATCGATGGCTTGTAAACAACGAAAGTTTGCCTGAAGATTCATTTTTTATTGCTTGTGTGCTTGACAAACCCTGACAATGAAATGCTTTTATATTTCTCAACAGATGTTAACAGACAACAATCCTCTAGAGGCTGGTCTATCTCCATTCATCAAACTCAAGAAGCCAGCTGCATTCATTGGTAAGGATGCGGTGCAGAAGATCAAGGATGATGGTTTGAAGAGGAAGGTCACTCTCCTCAAGGTCGATGCTGAAGATGTGGATCCAGAGGGGAATGAAACAATCTGGGTAGATGGCAAGGTATGCAAAACTTTCTCTCATATTAAACATTTTCTGTTTTCCTATCTTTATGGGAGCTCTTTATCCTCTTTTTTTTTTTTATAAATTAGTTGTATTATTCATCAATATTGCCCGTTCAAAGAAAATCACAAATATGACAAATAACGTATCACTGGAAATTGGTAAGCTGACAGATGGCCATCGTACAAGTTTTAGGTCAACTACATATCGGGTGATTTATACAAATACAAATAAAACCACCTCTATAGCATCTAGGATATACAAGAGATTTGCCAGAAAATAATGTTGTTTTATTGACGCAATATGAACCAATCCTGCCTATAAGCAGACGACATCCCATAAAGAATGAACATAATTGCAATGCTTTTATTTCTCAAATTATAATGAGTTTAGTGTGTATAAATTTGATGGCATTTTACACCATTCGTAAAACGGATATGAAGCCGATTCTGATAACTAAATTCTTTTGTTTGTAAATACACAGGATAGGGGTTAACAATCAAAGAAAACACACTTTCAAATTGAAAAATCCCCAGAATGATCAGGTAGTATGGACGGCATTTTTTCTCTCTTGAAACGCCGAACATACTGCGGTGTATGCAGCTGAAAATACAATGGGGTCTTATTTTGTTTACAAGCTACGGATGCATATTTTGATTGTGAAATAATGACTTTGAAACTGTCAACATGTTGCCAAGTTAAGGATTGTAAATTTTATTTTCTTTTCTTTAATTACTTGCATCAAACGTAGTATAGTTAAGAAACAAAAGTGTGTGTGCACAATTTTTGTCCTTTCTACTCTTGCATGTGACGGATTTGTAAGGCTCTGAATCAAAAGGTATTGAGCAAATCCACAAAATGTGGATTGATTGTCGCAAAAGGGTTATTATGCACAACTCTGCATCTACATATAGCTTTTTCTAACATTTCTCTCTGTATTTCAATCTTTGTAGGTCTCTTTTTTTGTGTAGACATAATATTACCCTCTCCTTTTGATCCAATCTTGGGTAAAAGAAATATGTTTCCCTATTTCTCTTTTTTATAACTCTTTTTTCCCCCTTCTATTTGTCACTCTTTATATTTCATTAATTTCTATGGGTGGTATTCTCATAAGTTAAGCCGGGACTAAGTCCAGACTAAACAAGAATTTTAGTTCACACTTCTATGGAATGCTAGGTTTCATCTTCCTCCTTCAATATTCATGACAAAGATAATCTACCAAAGACTTTGTTGAAATTCAGTTCATACTCATATTATCTTTTTCTTCCCATTTCATTGCAAAATTAATTTTTTGGACACTTTTCATTGAAGGTTTAAAATAATCTGTACAGGATAAATGAGTTGGCAACTGGCACTCCATAAAAGTGTGGACTAACTTAGTACGCGCTAACTTAGTACGCGCTACCGGAATACCACCCAATATATCTATATATCTTTCTACATATTTACATAGATATCTATCTCATCCTCCTTATGAATTTCTTTTGCTTTCTCTTTCAGATCCCATTTGAAAACTATTTTGTCCACCTTCCCTGACTGATAGAAATAGTGTTAATTATGGAATCCCTCCAATATAATCTTTGATATGCTTGTTCCCCTCTCCTTTCTTTCCTAGGTTGTTGGTAACACTACCTCAGGATGTTTCAGCTATCACCTGAATCAACCCATCGCATACGCATACCTCCCCATGGACCTCCAGGAGATTGGGTCAAAGGTTGAAGTTGAGCTGCTTGGCAACAAATGGCCTGCAACGGTCATCCAAGAGCCTTTAGTCTTGACCGAGCCTGCCAGAAGGAAACAAGAGAAGAAGCAACGCGCAAGTTGATTCTGCTGAAATAGTAGCAATCAAAAATAGGACTATTTCTATCAATGATAAGTGAAGTGTGTTGATTTTTTTTTTAATTTCGATCCAACCAGGCCTGCCTTACTTATAATGTAGAGGAAGCAGCAAATGAACAATTATTATTAATTACAATGTCGAGATGATATGCAGTATTACTTGAAGTTCTTTTCTGAAAATATTCATTTCTGTGTTGAACAAAAAAAAAACACACCAACCATAAGAATTTTATTTTTGCAAGAATGTGATATGTGAGCAGTTTACTTGCTCACTTTATATTTTACATCAGTTTTATATTCTTGTCATAGCACTTCTTGTATGTTCTTTGGATAGAATTATTTTTTCTCAAAATAGAGAAGCCATGTTATAGTGGACCAATATGTGTCATTCTATGTTCAGAATGTGAGCATCAAATATTACTTCTGCGAGGAGTTATTGCAAGTTCAAATACACAATAAACTTAAAAGTCATCGGTGAATAGACTATCTGATGCATCTGTACATGCTCTCATTAGAATAGGGCACTCACAGAATCGTATTAGACTATGCAAATCTAAATATATGGAAATATATTATTTCCAAAGTTTATTTTCCAAGTTCTTTTGCATTTCTTTCATTGTGTCCATGGCTCAGCTCCACAGTAGAATATTACTTTGATAAATCATTACATTCCATCCAGATCTTTACACTCGCAAAGCTCTAGATTTCTTGTTCTTCCACTGCTCAATACTAACTAGCTGTGGAATGCTCATCTTTGAGAGATTCGTAGTAGCAGATCAGCTGAAGTGTGTAAAAGAGTCTTGAAACATATCTGTTTGATTTGGCATGTAATCAATTGTTCTGTCATTTTTGTATGTTCTTTCTTATATTCTTTTTATAATGCAAATGCTTTTATGTGATCTCTCTCATTTTTTTTTTCTTTCTTGTTTCAAAAGGGCGCCTTGAGCATTTGATTTCAAGTGGATTCGGCGCCATATAAATTTCATATATATTATTATTATTATTGTTATTTGAGAATGAGATAATTAAGCATACTTTTGTAATGCTGCAGTTTGTACTACAGTTACCTCATAATACTCTTCAAGTCAAAGACAATCATGTGTAGTATTGATTCTATGTGCACTGCACCACTGTATAGTTTACAAAAGAGAAACTTAATCAGTATTTACCTTTCTTTTTTTCATGTCGTTTGACTGCCAAGATCTATTGATATCTGTGGGAAAAAATGTAATTTGTATATTTAAGATAATTCATAAGTATAAGTTTCCTTCATATCCTATTACTATCCAATTTCCTTGTAGCTGATTTCTTGAATTCCATTCCCCTTTATTGTATACAATCATTTTTTGTTTTCTTCCTTCCCCGTATCAAGTGCGTATTATGTTTCTTAAAGTTACAAGCTTCCTTCTTGTAATATTTTTCTTTGTTCTTTGAAAATCCTAACGATTTGTTATATGTTTCTCTTTGTAGTTGTATTTTGGAGCACGATTGGTAGATTTGGGTAAATATGCTTGGTTAACAATGCTGATCCATTCTATATTTAAGCCAAATCTTTTATTGTCCAAAATGTCATGAAAAACTCAACATCACTGCCTATACTAGTGTAATGATAATATAATAAAATACTCATAGATCTTATTTTTTTTGTCATTTTTTTAAACTGGAATTTTAATACATTTGTTTAAATTCTGATGTATACAACTCACAATATTAATGTTTACCTCTTAAATCTCATTGGACAATTATCAATCTCAAGGAATGCTTCTGCAATAGAGTACCGGTACCATCATTTCTTGTTCTTAACTTTTTAGTTCCCCTTCTCTTTTTTGATAGGAGGTCTTACACATGTACTTGTATGTATCTCTGGTTACCCTTTGAACGTATCTTTGAACAACCAAGTTTTTTTAACCGTTGTTTTGTCTTTAGTATACTAATATCACCAGTCATTTTACCTTGGGTATTAAGGCTGGTTTTAATAGTTTGGTCTAAATACATGTGGAACACATTTTTAAGTGCTTTTTAATAATGGCAAGTAAAAAGTGATGTGAAGTACCTAATGTATTGGATCTTAAAAGAATGTTCCATGGAATTAACTATCACAATTTCGGCTTCCCGGTATGTATTTTAGGTAGAAAGACCAGATCTGCTAGTTTGTATAAAAGATTGATAAAAAGGTATCTGTGGTATTGTAAGGAATAATCTAGTTCTTCCATAACATCCCCTGCAGTAGTACTCTGGGGAGTGGTGAATTACATGTATGTACTACTATGAATGGTTTTTAATTGATAGGAAAAAAAATCATTTTATGTGATTATAACATTGAAAAATCAGGAGAATATTAAACCACCTTCAGCCAAATAAAAGAATGCAATTTTTGAACATTTTATCAATGAAAATCGTGTCCTAATTCATATCTACCTATCTACCTGCATTAATGTATGCCAGTAGATGACAAACATTTGATTTTTTATCAATAAAGAAATCAATAAAATAACATTTATGTTTGTACAACTCGAGTTCATTACTGGTATGGGTATTTGTATTCTGTACAACATGCATTGAAGAGTTATTGAAGGAACAGATTGGCTTCTTAAACTACACTTTCAACAAGAAATTATACACAAACAAGTGAAAGGTATATGTTGTTTTAATAGCATATGTCTTTATTCATTCATACTTCGACCGATACCATTGCACTTAATTCATACAAGAATAACATTGGTATATTGGGAGAACAGGGTCAGTCACTCGTACTTCCTTGGTCTCCAAGTCTGAAAAGATTCTTTCTTTTTGGATACAGCTATTTCCTTACTTTCATTTCTTTTTTTCTCACAGCTTACTGATTGTAACATCTGGAAATAATTCATTTGAGACAGGAAGGAACCATTCTTACAGGTAGTTCTGCTTCTTAACAATTTTTAAAGGGAAATCCAACATTGATAACTCACTAATCTAGATGAAAGCAGAGAATTCAGAGAACTAGACTGGTGAAAGGTTTGAATGAAACTATTGTTTGGGGTCTGAATGAAATACTGACTAAACTCTTTGGCTTTTATAGAATATGTTGTGTGCCACCAGCCCAGGAATGAACATTGTCTCTCTTACGGGACTTCTCCGTGGAAAAATGTGAAATCAAAGGAAGATCAGTGTTCAATTTGAGATATACGTACTGTACTAAACTCATAGGCGAGTATTTCTGGTATGCATCAAACTGTTTCTCAGTGGAAAATAAATTTCGAGCTATCATGTTTCACCGACATCATTTCAACATGGGCATCACAACGTGAACAATAAAGAACCGAAATACATGTAGTAAAACAATACTATGGACAAAATAATTTTGAATTGCTTCTTCTAAACTTCTATGTACAGGGTACTTCCAAGTTCCAAAGTGATGGCTAGAGCCTTGGGGTCCTAAACAATCTTTACATTCTGTTTCCTTTACATATATGCAGAACATCATTCCTTCTTTTGATATCCTTTCCCTTAAAGCTCTTTCAAAGTTTCTATATTAAACTAAATTTAACATACATTTAATATACCTCACTGTTTGCTATGCTAATCTCTATCACTACACATCGAAAACAAATTAAAGATTATTACTAAGATTTTGTTTTTATACATGATAGGAAGATCCACATTTTCTACACTGTATAGCATTTATTAAGTAGAAGAATTTTAACCAGTGCCTCTTCAGTAGAAGGCACAGTATATACTGAGCTACATGTATCATACATACAGATAGTAATATAGCTACACTTAATAAATCAGCATGCATAACTTACTAGGCTACTTGCATTATTATTATTGTTAGCACCAAATTTTTAAAATTCTTTCCTCTGAAGAGAATTTATAATCTACAATGATCTCATTGTGTCCACCATGACCGATTACATTATCCATAAGATGGGAGATGGGAAATGCAGGCAAATTTGAGTTGTTGCTTAAAATACATGTATATCACAAGTTTTAACAATTTGGTATTTTCTATATTGCATGTTACATTGTTTATTCAAAAGCAATCCATAATGAGCACAGCGACACATGTAGAAAAATCACTGAAAGTTTCATACTGTAAGATTTCTTGCAAAATCCAGTTTCCAGTTTTGGTTTCTGTCAAGAACACAATCATTATCTCTCTAATACATGGGCTTTAAATTACCCGCAACAACTACTTTTTACTCATGATCTGTATTTTTGTTTATGTTATTTAAAAGCTAATTAGCTCATTTACAAATGTACATATTTCTAAGCTCATAGATAGCAAAAAATACCACTGGCCTTGCATAGAAAAAAAACAATTCAGATTTAAGTAGGTTTTAGAATAACATAGTTACATAAATATCATATGTACATGTACGTGTATAAAAACATCTACATATATACCAACATGCAAATACATGGATACACTAGAATTTTCAATGATACATCATACAATCTACAATTCTATATTTTTACCATTACATGTATATTAAATTCATATGTATATACAAAGCACATTATTAATATCTTGGTGGCCCTCATCTTCCACATAGAATTTAAGCATGCAACTCTGACAAATTAGTGCAAGTCCTAAATACATGATCCTAAAAAATCAAGGGAAGTTGAAACATGAATGGAAGAGGCCCCTCCTGACTAGAGAGACACATTGTGTGCACCATCTCCACTACCTGTAGGGAGTAGGAGTGCAATAGACTTTATTGGACTTCTTGTTTAGCACACAACTAATCTGCCACACATTCTGTAAGTACATCATGTAATCTCTAGTAAATGTGCCCCATACTCCAGCGCGAAATTCTATTCCAGCTGACCAAGACTTAAGTAATCGACCGCAGGTAACCATCTCTATATTTCTATGTACTGTGTATGTGGACAGACAAGCCACATACATAAAACTGAAAGGATAAAAAATAGCAAAACAAAGTTGCACATGCATTCTCAGGACAACTACATGTACATATAAATGTGCTTTTACTCGTACATTTTAGTTAAATTGTAACTCATAAACCTTTACTATCCAATTAGGTTGTTTAAAAAACTACATCATGCTGAACATACCCTTTTCGCTTGCTTCATCATAATATAAAAAGAACAGAAAAAGGAAATCAAAGGTACTTTTGGTCCACCACAATTTTGACAATATCAAGTGATTCATTTCTGACTCCATTGGACCTCTCTGGTGCAATAACTACATCTAACAAAATGATGACAACAATAGAAAATGTACTGAACAAAAGAATATTTGAGCTAAACACACTGTAAATAAAAACAAAATTGCTAGTACAGCATAATGCTGAATACGCATAAACATCCTTGTATGTTGTACGTGCTGAATGTCATGTTGGTGTTAATGTTTTACAGTAGATACACATAACATGCATGGCACTACTAGTCAAATAAGAACATTTTTTTTGGGGGGGGAGGGGGAACAAAAATCAAAAAATAAACCTGGTCCAGAAATTCTATACATTTTGGGCACAAGTTTGTTATGAATATTAATTATATGAATAAACAGTAAATTTTAGATGAAATTTCTATAACTGTGGACATTAATTCATATACAGTAAAAATGAAAAATGATAACGAGGTATTAAAGACACTGTACTGGGACGTATTTCCACCTAAACACCAATACTTAAACCACAGTGAATCACAGTGTACATGATTTGAAGGACAATACATAATACATTCAATAATTGTGCAATGGCAGTGCAAGGTATCATACAATGTACAAGGTGTCCCAACAAAAAAATAAGTGATCAGGGGAGTGTTTCACAAAGACTAAGATCGACATTAAGCTGGACTAAACTATGGCAGGCCATTAATGCCACTGGTTGCTCTTACAATTGTTCTTTCAATTATGATCTTTAGATAATATTTTTTCCTTCAATAATGAATTATCAACAAATGTAAATTCTGTAGATTTGTGACCATGATTTGTAACGTCCCTTGAGAGACCAATGCCAGTAAATGGTGAGAGTAAACAGTGGCATTAATGGCCTGTCATAGTTAAGTCCAACTTTAAGTTGACCTTAGTCTTTGTGAACCACTTCCTGGGGGCTCAAAGCAACAAATAAGGTGAAAATAAGGTGACAATGAAGCGTGAATAGGGGAATAAGGTCATGTCTTTGGATTCCTGTTTAATGAGTGCTCTTGATATATGTAGTGCAATGTGATGTTCAAGTGGGTTCTATTGAAGTAGACTATAAGTGTTGGAACAAGGGCAGTTTATACACTTGGAAGCCTGGAATCTCTAGATTTAGAAAAACACGCACACACATGTGCAGAAAAATGAATTCTGGCAAATTCTTGAGCCAAATGGATCTCTTTCATGGTTTTACATTTACATTATTCTTGGCAAGATTGAAACAAGTTGTTAGGTTTATATTGCAAAAATTACAATGGATGTTATAATGTGGGATAAAATTAAGGAAATATATGTAGGTAATACTGTCAATGAAATATCAGTCTCTTAAAGACTACACAATATTGGCAAGAAAACAAATATATGTGACAATGAAAATAATCTAAATTTACTAATGATCACAATGACCAGATTGAGCATTTGACAATCTCTACAAGAGCGCCTAACCAGAAGCCAGGAGCATGTGGGCTTCAAGACAAAAAGAACTGGTTTCCAGAGTCTAAATCTTGGACTACATCATAAGGAATTATACAATACAAATGAAAACATAACCATGATACAAATTCGGCCTTCCATAACATTGTAAAAATGAAGACGTGTTCATGGATTTGACTCATGAAATGGATGGACATATATATAAACAACATTTCCTTTATAACTGTATAGAAACAAAAACAACCAATAAATAAATGTATAAGTCCTGTACAGATTAACAAGTCAACCTTCTATCTGGTACTGACTTGTATTTAACTCATAGAAGTCAATGATGTTGCAGGAGATGGATTTCTGTATTTATTGCAAGTTCATTGAAACATCATTTGATGTCCAATTCCATGCTTTTTATCCTTGGGTAGTCTGATCGATGGTCTAAGGAAAGCAGCCACAATTAGCACAGTCAAAGACATCAACAGAGCATTTCTGGAAAATGAGAATTAGAAGACAAGATATCAATGAATGGTTACATTCAAGATTCTTTGCCAGAACATATCAAACTTGTTGCTTAGGGTGGGGGACTCTAGCATGAGAGATATCAAGGGTCACTCTTCCTCCTGACAAGGGTAATAGCAGTCTGTGGTATTAAGTATGCAAATGTTTAATTTCTAGCTTTAGAAAAAAGGCGTCCTCCCAAACCATTAAAGGTCGGGTGACATCCAAATATATTTTGATTCCTGTTGATGTGCAGAGCTGCATACAACTCATATTTTGTGTTTCAAACATCTCAATATATTTCATAGATTTTTAAACATTAAAAATATAATTTTCTCAGACCTGCTAAGCTCCACCCTAAACTAATGCTCTGGATTTCATTCATCTTGTGCATACATTTTGTGAAAATATGTAGGACAAGCCATAATGTTTGCCCTACCTAGCAAAAATTCATGTATACAACTTGCATTCTGACTATTGAAATACAATTATTTGTACAGGTGAATGAAATAATTTGTAACATGGCACTTAACAAAGATTTGTGCATTAAATTTGAATTACATTACGAAAATGGTCGATTGAGATATTGAGAGGGAGAGATTGAGAGAGAGAGAGAGAGAGAGAGAGAGAGAGAGAAAGAAAGAAAGAAAGAAAGAAAGAGAGTAAGAGAGATGAACATACCTTGCTATCTTGATTCTCCGCGTGTAGTTTCTGATGAAGAGTGTATCTCCTCTCCAAGGCGGCAGTAGTGATACAATCTGGTCATGAATGAAAAATGAAAGTAATCAATAAGGCAGTTTGCAATCATTATCATGAACTTCTTAATGGACAAACTGAAATGCAAGGAGAGAAGTACGACCCACTCCCATTTGTCAAACACATCTGTCATAATGTAACATTTTTTATTTCTGAGATTTTTTTTATATGAACTACTGTAATGCCAATTTTAAACTAACTTGTATTTTTTTCTCAATAAAAGCATGGAAGTAGATGCTGGTTGAGAGCTGAAATCAAGGTTGTTCTAACAGTACATCAACTAGAGGTTGAAACCAGATTTTCCTTGTTTTACCTCCAAAACTATTCTAACTCAGTTGTTGAATATTATCATACCATTACATGGGTACTGCTGTGTGATATTAAGTGTCTATTATTTGTATGCTACCAGTTCTGCCAGTAAAGAGGAGCACAACCATATTTGCTTTCTCTGTGGTCATTGCAACAGTGTGAAATGTTTGTTGAAACAATCTTGTAAGAGCTTCTACAACATCTATGTGTGAGGTAGTCAAACCTGTTTATAGCGACCGCCCAAGGGAAACACAAAAAGAGATCTTTGTAGACAAGTTACTTTAGTACATGTTTCAATGCCGAGAAACCATTTTCAAGGGAAACAAAAAATATGTTCTTTGTAGACAGGTGGTCAAAAGCAGGTTTGACTGTATATGTATCTGTGATTATAAAGCAGTGGCTTTGAGAAAAAGAAACTTTCATTTCATTTCATTTCATTTATTTAACCAGTATAAAAACAATTTACAATGAAAATACAATATACAATATACAATATAATGGTTAGGACCCCTAAGAAGCAGAAATCTGCTTGTAATCGGGGCCCTGCAAACAAACAATAACAAGACGCGATCATGAGTTCAAAATTGAGTTTGAGAATTATCGTCAATGACAAAAGAATCCTCTATTACATTTGAACCATTCTGATATTGTCTAGTGCCTGTAGAAAAGAAGACCTCCCCCCCCCCTCCCCCTCCAGCCCCATACAAAATTATAGAAATGGTTCTTGGAATATGTAGCTCCTAAATTACAGGAGCAATTCTAAAAGAATTAAAGCTATTGGTCAACTAAATATATAGTTTCTCATATAACAAATAGTTTACAGTTTAAACAGTTCCAAGAAGTGACCTATCAATTCAATAGAGTATCGAAGCTGTGACATCACAATAAACTATTTTTGGAATTTCTCAATTTTTTCTTCATTTTCTGAAAGAGCATAAAAATAATGTCCAAATGTTGAAAACCAATCGAATATGTTAAGTATTGGCTGAGATATGACCATCTGAATAAATAGATTTCCTATAGGAACTTAGTGTTATATGGCTCTGGCTCGTAATGTTATGAACCAGAGTAATATAACACTGAGTCATATCTCAGCCAATACTTAACATATTCAATTGGTTTTCAACATTTGGACATTATTTTTTATGTTCTTTCTGAAGATGGAAAAAGACTTGAGAAATTCCAAAAATAGATTTTTGATGACATCACACTTCACCGCTCTATAGGACTTACTTGTAATGTTAATAGTGGTTGACTTTGTGGTCTTATAAGGCACGCCTCCAATCTTCATCTGAGCGGTGCATTCCATGGATGTACTATTCCTAGCGAGAGCCGACTGGACAGTCAGGACACTAAGCTGGTCCGATGGGTCATCAAACAGCTGATCCATACTGATAAGATGACCGAGGTCATTGATGGGTTGACCGCCATCCTTGGTCCATTCCAGGGTGATAGCAGGGCAGAAGGGGTCAGTCTGGGCTTGGCAATAGAGCTGAATCTTTTCATTCTCACAAACCGTCACTGACTGACTGGGCTGAAGGCTCACATAAACTGTCAATGAAATCCACACATAGGGTATTCACTGAGTTGAAAATGATTTTTTTTTTTTTTTTTGGGGGGGGGGGGTGGGGAGGGGGGGGGTGGTGGGGTTCCTAAATTTAAATGCAATATGAGAACTTGTTACCAAAACTACATAATTTTATAATCTCCTCAAAAAAAACTCCAGAGATCCGTCTCACAAAGCCCTTTTTCAATGACAAATGACAAAAATCAGTGACAAATCTACTGTTCACAAGCAAGAATTTTACTAGGTTATTTACAAAAACTGTCATTTGTCACTGATGACCAGTTTTGTGAAATGGGGCCCAGAAGTAACTTTTTGGTCAGCGCAAGGTCTTCTTCAACAGAACGGCGCAGCACACAGCTTGTATTTCTTTCCTTGAAGGACTATATCACATTTTTAAAAGGGATTGGGCATCTTTGCATCAGATTCTGAACAAAATCCTGGTTTTAGCTCATGCTGCAATGATAATTATAAACCTTTAGGTCAGTCAGGAACCCCATGACTTTTACAAGCCGATCACCTGTCTGATTATCAAGATATAGTTGGTAATCAAAATTTCAACACTACCGACTATCGGGGGAAAATGAGTATGGTAAAACTGGTCACTCAAAGATTTTTTACTTTTTTGAGGCCCTTCAAGATCATTTTGAAGCGCAATTTTCTTAGGGCTTCAATATTACACCATATCACAGACACTGATAACATAAAGGGCCGTGTATCTCAGATTTAACATTGTTAAATGATCCCTTTAAACACAAAGTAACAAGCAGAGCCTTCTTCATATTTGTTTATCTATTATCCCCCGCAGATGAATATCTTTTGAATTGGGGAAGGTTCCTCATATTGAAATAAATAAATTTCATTACAAATACATCATATAATCACTCATCGTATTGTATTTCAATAAAGGTCAAACATCAAATGCAATAAGCCAGTTCATAGTTGCAGTCTGAGCATGAGCAGATAAAGGTCATTGCAGATTAAATTGTGAAATACACAGAGACAAAATACTGGATACGTGCTCATGAAAGATATGTAATCATTATTCATTTATGCACAAGCAGTGCACTCCATGATACATAGGTGGAAGTATTATTTGAAAAGGGGAAACAAAGGCTATTTATGTAGCACCTCCATCGCTGTAGGAGTGATTATTTCTAAATGTACTTAGTGGGACCTCTTCATGTTTTGAAGATCTGTGGATTTTCAGGGTCATTTGGGACATGTGCTAACAGTGAACTGGTCTATTAGAAGAGCCATATTATTTCTTTAATAGTAAGACAACATCAACCAACATAAACCAGTTTCCTATTCCTTGAAGAAGTAAAAAAAATCAATGTCAAGGCACTTTTTTCATGAAGCAAGGTACATGTATATGGCACTCACCATCTGATGGGTTCTCAGCACATGTTGATTGGCTGGAAAATAAAAAACAGAGCAAAGAAATCAAACATCATAATTATCTGACCTCATTTATACTACATCCACTTAAATATTTATCCTGTGTCTGGTGTAATGGAGAATAACAAATTTGTTTAATATCATGAGGATGAATGATAAATTTGTAATTTATCTGGTATCTATAGAACATTTGTTATGAAGTGGCAGTCACTTCACTTTTTATTCATATGAAGAATAAAAATGAGAGAATCACCTTGTAACCAAGTGAGTAAAAAATATATATGTAACTTTAAGATTCTTTTCTTTGTTATTTTGACTTTATCCAATAAAGTAGCCTGTGGAGGGCTAAATATTATTCAATTTTTTCCCAGAATTCCTGAATGTTAACTAGCTAAATATGAAATGAAAAATAGACATTACGAGAGCCACATAAAAGAAATGCCAGGGCTCTGTAAATAGAGCAGTGGATATAAAGATTGCACTGATTTTACCATTACTATGGTCTAGTGGATATGTTACCCGACTTTCACTGTGGTCTAGTAGATAAGTCACCCGACTGCAGATCACAAGGTACGGGGTTCAAGTCCCGCCACAGAACTCATGTCCTTTGGCAAGACATTGATCTACATTTGCCACTCTCTACCCAGGTGTTAATTGGGTACCTGGTAAGATGCGAAAGTTAATGTGGTTAGATGAGCAAGTGTGCGTTTGTAAAAATGATGCCTGGCTGGAATGCTCCCCAGGGAGTGGAGAATGTGCATACATTGTGTGCGGGTAAACCTGAATCCGATCACCGCGTTAATAATATCTCTGTAAAGCGCTAATAGACACATCATTGATGTATTAGGCGCTATATAAAAGCCAATTATTATTATTATAACATGCACATACCCATTGGCTCTACAGCAACCGCCTTCCCAGTGGCAATAGCCCTTCAAAAGTTCTGAACATCTCCTTTCACAGTTTGTAGCACAGTTATGTAGAGGCACTCTGTACACGGCATTATCTGATACAGCTATGATGTGACGGTTTGTGCTGTCTCCGGCTAGCTGAAGACCAACTATGGGCTGCTTGTTATCCTATCAAATAAGAAAAACAAACATAAAAAGTCATCAATTAAAACTGTACTTTGGAATCTCATTTCCATGAAAATGACTGCCAAAAGTGAAATATCATGCAAGAAGAACGTCACATGTGAGTGTTCCAACAAAATCAAATGTTTGATTGATAGGTTGATTGGTTGATTGATTGATTGGATTTCATGCTAACATCGACAAGCGCGAATTTTAGAACTCGCGATAATATAAGCATGACTTCTTATGCATGTTTTGAACAGGCTGAATTGTGTGCAACGCAAATTTAAGACCTAGCAAATATGCTTTGGGGTCGCTCAGCGCGAAAGATTAATCCCACAAAAATAACCACGCTTTGTTTGTCATCAAGGGCTTGGAAGAAGCACACATAAACATCCATGTGTTTCATTTCCATGGCAACTACATTGTATTTAATCCTTGTAAACTGTAACTTAGAGATAAAGAACACTACAAGGGCAGCTAAAATATGCCATGACATTTGGAATACTGTATCTGTGAATAGTTGAATTTCAAATAATGCACAATACCTTGTAGTTACATGTACACGAAATACATCTATGTGTTATAGACCTGTTTTGATATTCTGTTACTTACCGTCACACTTAATTCATAAACTTTGAATTCTGCATCACCAGGAAATTCACGATACGCTTTCAGTACAGAGCCAGATTCTAGTACGGAATCAAACAAAAATAGTAAAATAAAAAGAAGTTCACATACATCCACACATTCTCTTTGAGTGTTTTAATAGAAGGTTGAGTTCTGGGAGAGGTGAAATATAATTTGTGAGCATTTTCATTGTTATTATGCAAGTGTGGAAGAACATCAGACAAAAAATGTTCCCTGAAAAGCCCGGCTCTTCAAATGCCTCTATATTCTAAATATGGCATGTATCAGCTTAAACATGTGGGCCTCATTTTTATGTGTAGTGTAGTCCCATTTATCTTTCTGTGGACAGTGCTTGTTATTTTACCAAGACTAGGCTAAATTTCTTATCCTTTTGATGATTCCAGAATCTTGCAGTACACACCAATACTACTATGCTACATGATCAACTTTTTTTGATCGATTCCACACTGTTTCTTTCAAAATGCAATCGTATGATCAGCACTCAACTTTAACTTTAAGTGTAAGATTCAGTTTCAACAGGTAAATCATACTCTGAGAAGGTAGAAGAAGGAACTATAAATCTGATATGATATGAAAATACCTAGTAAATTTCTTACTTATCGTACTAGAATTGAATACTGACCTTGGATCATAAACACTGAGCTGAATGTAATATGGTACCCTGTCCTATCCATTACTCAGTCCTTGACCTTAAATCTTCTAACCACATTAAATACATACTTAAAATGATGATCTATAGTTTATCCAACTTCATTAAAAAATACACAAGCAATCACACAAAATGTACAATTTCAATGTTCATATCGAGGGGCCAGTGACACAAAGACGTAACCCCATTTCGGCCATTATGAGAAAAGTGGTTTATGTGTCACTGAGCACTTGGGCCTTAAGGAGTTAAGTCTATGTTTCACTAGCCATTGACTTCAATGGGGTATTGGGTGGAGTTAAGTCTATGTGTTTCCTGGAAAGCCCATATTTTTCGGAATATTTTGATATCAAATACTCATTTTGGCAAAATTTGGAGTTTCGTCTTTGTGTCACTGAACCCTCGATATGATGTATGAATTTTATGGCTCATGACCTCTTGTTCACAGCTACTTACCAGTACCGACATAATAGATTTGTTGATCGGTAATGTTGTCCACGACGATGGAAGAAAATCTGGCATTGTCGACCGTGAATATTGGAACACTTTGAGCAAGTCTCTGCATGAGTGGAAACTGCTCGATGAAGGTGAGGTCCTGGGTTGGGTCATTGCACTGTACAAGAGGAGAAGAAGAAACATAATGTCTTCATCAGCTCATATTGCCACGAAGTTACAAATCGCGTCTTCATCAGCTCGAGACTCGACTTCGAAACTTGAAAGTCGAGCTCGAGAAATCAGCTCGAGATATTTTGCTCGGTGTTCACACATAGTGCGAGTCTTCGGGCTGGTGAAGACGCACCGGACAAATAGCGGGATATTTTGCAAACTAGCCCAAGATATGCTGGGATGATTACCTCGACCAAAATATCCCGCTAATTGCAACTGCGGGCTGATAAAGACGCAAATTAGCTGGATAGTTTGCGATGGGGATGGTTAAAATAGCGGGTTATTTGGCAATCTCGAGCTAATGAAAACAGGCCTATTGACCTACTGGACTTTTGTGAATGCTAATTCCAACTGTATTATACAGTTATTGACTGGCAGGGGGTGTAATATAACATTACTTGGACCACTGAAGGGAGTTATATTTCCCAAGTGGTTATATTTTCCCGAAGCGCGCAGCGCTGAGGGAAAATATGGTCACGAGGAAAAATATAACTCCCTTCGGGTCCAAAGAATGTTATATCCCCCCTGCCAGTCAATAACTGTTATATTAGATAGCCTTGGGTTTTTTGGGGGGGGGGGGGGGTCCATATTTTTTTTGCCCGAAATTTTATTTCTTTTTTCGGGGACAATCAAAATTACGGAAAAATAATCTGTCGAGATAGTTCAAGAAAAAAAAAACCTTACAAAAAACAAAAAATAAATAAATTTTGGAAAGAAAAAAAAAATTTAAATTTAAAAAAAAAAAAATTACCCCAAAAAAGCATTTTTGGGGAAAAAATGAAAATGTGGAAAAAATGATTTCAAGGGAAAAAAAAAATTGTGAAAAAAAAATGTCAACAGCCGGTAAGATATAACCAACCAGGAAAATATAACAATTTGGATCCTCGCAATTGATATCACGTGACGAGCTCTGGACCAATCACATCTCGGTATCTGTCTAAGCTATATAATATAACCAAATATATAGTTAATTAAGGAGAGGAACCTACTCTTTGTCTCATGAGGAATTTGAAGTGGAAAGATTTGGAGAAACATTCCATACTTTCAGTGCAATACAATGAATATCAAAAAACAGATTTGACACAATGGATATCAAATGCTCAGTAATCAACAAATACAAACAAATGATGCCATGCCAACTTTTAGAGTATCATCTTACAATTATCCAAGGTAACTTTCTAGCTTTCTTGTGTTATTATATACATGTACATGTAGGTTGAGGGCAATGAAGGTTCAACAAACTTTTCAGCTACCAGGGGCAACTCTAATCAACATGTCAATTATGAAATAGATACGAAAGTAAAGCAAAAGAGGTAGATTTTATATGGTTGGCACAGTACCAAAAAACAATCCTCTGCTCACATTAAGGTCAATGTCCTTAAAGGAAACCTCACCTTTTAGAATAGGTGTAGGTATTCTAAAAAATAAGATGTATTCCTGCCCTTTGATGTACACTATTTCTTAAGAAAGTGTGCACGAGATATATATATATGAAGATATTCTTGGCATGTAATGACTTTAAGCTGGACGTTGGCTGAGATATGACCATCCAAATAATTAGATTTCAATAGGAAATCACTGTCATTTTGGAATGTTATGAACCAGAGCAAAATAACAGTGATTTCCTATTGAAATCTATTTATTCAAGAGACATATCTTAGCCAATACTTGACATATCCAATTGGTTTTCAACATTTGGACATTATTTATGATGCTCTTTTGGAAAATGAAGTTAAAATTGAGAAATTCTAAAATGGATTTTTATGATGTCACAGCTTCGGTACTCTATATCTTTAATGAAACAATGCCTAGGAGCAATTCTCAGTTCAATAACTTACATCTAGACCTGGTCTAGGAGTAGGGACTTCACTCCTTGGTCTGGTGAGCCAGATATGATCTGATGAGAGGGGACCTTTGAAGCTGCTAGTATCAAAGATTGTATCAATATCTGACAGACGATAGACACATACAGCTGAGCTCTGTGGTCCGTTACTGTGGAAAGATAGATACCAAGGATGATAGTTAAAATTCATAATATTACATTCTTTTTCAATCAATATTCCATTTATAGCCAATATGACAAATGAAATAACATCTGCATGATTAAATGCTCATTTATTTTTAGCCTAGTTCACATGCGACAAGGAAAAATAAACCAAATAAGTGTAATGCACTTTAATATTGTGTATCTTATAAACAGAGAGAGAATGAATGATCACTAAACTCCTGTAATTTAAACAACCCATATTTTCTGAAACTCACATTTGAAATCTTTGGTTTTCTGTTTTATTATTTTAAAGCCAACTGATTAAAATACTCTCAACATATATTATATATCAAATTTTGTGATTATAATTCCAAGTGTAATTCTATACTCTAATTTCTATTGTGTTTTAAATTTATGTCAAAGTTCATTGTAATCGATATGTTTATTTTGTGATTTTGTATGTTTTTATCTGTGAACTATATCGCAATTCAGCCATCAACCGCTGCAAAGATATATTTTAATAAACCTTGAATTGATTTGATTTGATTGATTGAATTGAGAAGCGAGTACTCTCAGGAGCCTTTGTTGTGCACAGCTACTTTTATGTGTACTATTAACTCAAACATAAATTTGTTTTTTATTTTTGTATGATTCAAATAGTTGACCCAACATGTCTGAACTAGCATTTTGTTGTTTTGAACTTATAACATTGGCTTTAAATCATAAAACAGTTGTTATCCGATCATGGCTACAATTCAAAGAAAGTATAAAAATTAACGCTCAAGTTTACACCCATGAGACTACAAACTGTTTGTACAAAATGTATGAGGCCTGACTATGAGAAAATAAGATCTGATTTCATACTGGTATAACCTGGGATAAACACCCTGTTTTCTTGCTGGTAGTGGTAGTCATACAATGTTCATTGCTTTACACAAACAATGTACGGCAGCCTTGTAAGGAATACATTGGCATTATCTCTGTTCAGGAAAAGTAAGACGTATCCTGACCTTCAACATATACTTTCTTTCACCTATTGTACCAGTACTTGTTATTGTATCTTCAGCTATTTTTTTCCTCCTTAACCCCTGTTCTTTATTCTCGTCATGTGTGTTTGCTAAAATTCAACAAGCTTGGTTTCTATTATGATTTTTTAAAGGAAAAGTAACCATTGTGTAAGACATACCAATTTAATGAGACCAATGCTGTTGCATTAGATGTTAGCATTGATGGTAAATTTGCCTTTAATAGTAACTTTCATGGAAACATTGATTTGATTGGCTGTTAAGTGATTTGACCACGGTAGTTAATATTGATGGCAAAGAGACCATCAGGGGGGTGTTTCACAAAGATTCTAAGTTGAACTTATCTCTAAGTTGGACTTAAAAATTATGGAAAGCCGTTAGCATCTTTGAAAATATTTTGTAAAAGTTATTTTGAAAGGCATAAAATGTTGATTCAAATCATTCATATTTTCTATCAACAAGGAGATTTCATGTTCTGGATTTGGAATTTATAAAAAAGTATAAAATACTTGAATTTCTGCTTTTGAATATATTTCATTTTAAGACTCCAATGGCTGTCCATAAATTTTAAGTCCAACTTAGAGTTAAGTTCTACTTAGGATCTTTGTGAAACACCCCCCAGTAGTATTAAAGTTGTTTGCAACAGGGCCCAGATTACCCCTACTATCAAAGATGTTTCAAGTAGTCACCTGAAGAATCAAAAGTGTTTTGAATTGATGCAAAATTCATATCATTGCGAAGGGGAAGCCTTCCTGATCAAATAAAACAACTTCCCTCTTCAAAATATGTTTGGGGCCCGCAGTAATCATCTCTCAAAAATGTTAATTTTGAGATCCAGATTTTCTGCCTTCGGCGACCCTCCATAGAAGGTCAAGATTCGTGATGTCACATTCGAGACACAGCCAGCCAAAAAATTTGCATTTTACACCTTTCCATGATATCTATATGATTTTTCAGCAAACTATTTGTGTTTTTCAAGAGAAAATCTTTCCATCCAAATAAAATTTGTCCATAATTATCAGTTGTGAATTTTCTTCGGGTGAATACTTTGAAATGCCGTTCATTTTACCAGTCATTTATAAATTTTCTGACCCTTAACAAAATTACAATTACTGGCAATCCTATTTACCCTTCCGAAATTGTAAGAAAACAATTCAAATTCTATACAATTACTTTATCATCTACTATTTTGTTTGCTCCCATTGATTATTTGTTTGAATAAATGAACAAGTTTGAAATAAATAAATAAAACTTGAAACTTCATCATTAATGATTCAAACTCAATCTAATGGGCAAGAGACATACTCCATAGATGCAAAAATTCCTACTGCAAACAGTTGAGATTCATTTGCACATAGAAACTAGATTTATAATTTAAAAATAATAGTAATAAACTTACGGTACACCAGAGAACACTGCATGAATGTAGTGATCTAATCCTCTCTCTTCAACAAATATGTCCTCTGCAGAAAGAAAAAATGATGAGAGGGGTATATCATGAGGAGAAAGAGAGATAGAGAGAGAGAGAGAGGAGAAGAGATAAAGGAGTACAAAGAACAGAATGAAAAGAAAAGGGGAAATAGTAGGAGAAAGTATTAGAGGATGGAAGAAGTACATGCAACAACAAAGAAGAGTGATAGAAACATGAGAGAAAGAGGTAATACAGTGAAGAGAGAATGCAGAAGATAAGAATAAATGAAAAAACAAGAGGTACCAGTAGTCAAAGGGGGGTAGAGGAAGAGGCGGAGAGAAAGAGATGGAATTATTTATAACAAAATATTAGTGTATATTTTACCCTTCAGCATCTAAACAGCCCAAAACCGCCCCTCCTTTTAATCACTGAACCACCCAAAATCGCCCTTCTGTTTTCGTCTGCTTTCAACGCTGTAGTATCCCTTCTATGGGGTCTACCGTGATAATGTTACACGTGTGTAATCTACAGTAGGATTCTGTATGGACAAATGTTCTTCCAGTGAGTAATAGGCCATTCTTACAAAATCTCTAGTTGCGAATGGGTTAAAGTGGAAAGAAAAGAGAATGAGTGATATAACCAACAACAAAAACAAAGGAAGGAGAAATTAAAAAAATAATAATATAAAGAGTTTTGCCAATGGGGCTGTGCAGGGCATTTAGATATTGATTACTCATATTAGTCAATTATAACTAAAAAAACAGTTGTCAGCAATATATTAAGTATAATTCTATAATACTGTATTTTGTACGCCCTAGGTACAGCTCTTATTACATTATACCATCAGTCAGATCAAAATTTTCAATATCAGTGAAATGCATACAGATAGTGAAAAAAAGGGACTACTTACGTATTTCATTGTAATATAAAGCAAAATCCCCATCAATAAAACAGCTCAACCTTGCTTTCTGAAAACTTGACCAATATCTGGTAATTCCAACATCATCCTAAATGCAAATACATAATTTAGAGATAGAATTGACATCAGGAAAGCCATCATGTACACATTATCAACATCTATCAAGTCAGATTGATGGGTAAATGTTGTAAATGTTTTATTTTATTTTCATTTATATATCTTTTTCTTTATATGTCTTTTTGGAGACAGAAGGGCATTAACCCATATCTACACAGCCTCATGCTCTTCTGTCACCAAAAAGACAAAATATGCTATAAATGTACTGTATAGCTGCTTACTACCGGTACTACATTGAATGGTGAATCCTGATTGGCTAACAGATAAATTTCGATTGGTTGATGGAAACAAATCTCATCAAATGGTGAATTCTGATTGGTTGTTGGATCAACACGCACTTCATACTCTTCTGTCTCCAAACAGACAAAATATCCTATAAATGTACTGTATAGCTGCTTACTACTCTGTACATTGAATCGTGAATCCTGATTGGCTAACAGATCAATAATATTAAGTGATATATTTTGATTGGTTGATGGAAACGAATCTCTTCAAATGAAGAATTCTGACTGGCTATTAATCTGATCAATAATATTAAGTGATATAGTTTGATTGGTTGATGGATAAACAAATCTCATCATATTACGAATTCTGATTGGTTAACAGAGCAATAATATTAATGGGAACAAATCTCATCAAATGATGAATTATGTTGGCTAAAAGATCAATAATATTAAGTGATAAATTTTGATTGGTTGATGGAAACGAATCTCATCAAATGAAGAATTCTGACTGGCTATTAATCTGATCAATAATATTAAGTGATATATTTTGATTGGTTGATGGATAAACAAATCTCATTAAATGACAAATTCTGATTGGTTAACAGATCAATAATATTAATGGGAACAAATCTCATCAAATGATGAATTCTGTTGGCTAAAAGATCAATAATATTAAGTGATGTATTTTGATTGGTTGATGGATATTAAAACAAATCTTATCAAATGAAGAATTCTGACTGGCTATTAATCTGATCAATAATATTAAGTGATATATTTTGATTGGTTGATGGATAAACAAATCTCATCATATTACAAATTCTGATTGGTTAACAGAGCAATAATATTAATGGGAACAAATCTCATCAAATGATGAATTATGTTGGCTAAAAGATCAATAATATTAAGTGATATATTTTAATTGGTTGATGGAAACGAATCTCTTCAAATGAAGAATTCTGACTGGCTATTAATCTGATCAATAATAATTAGTTATATATTTTGATTGGTTGATGGATAAACAAATCTCATTAAATGACAAACTAAGATTGGTTAACAGATCAATAATATTAATGGGAACAAATCTCATCAAATGATGAATTATGTTGGCTAAAAGATCAATAATATTTAGTGATATATTTTCTAAACCGATCTTAACTGCCTAATGGGTCGGTTTGTTAGATGTACACATAAACCTGTACACTTGAAACTAGGAGGTAAGCACATGCCATTGCTTCTACACAAACACATGCTCAGATTATTACCGGTACAGACATATTTTTCAAAGTCATAAAAATGTATTAGTCTGACCGTCTCATGAACATATTTTCTTTTCTTGCAGGCAGTTATTCCTGAAATATTCTAGAAGCATAACTGAGCCATGGCCACATATACACGTGAGAATAATTGATCATGTTTTGTAACTGAAGATTTTTTTCCCCTTTTAATAAAGTTAAAAACATCCTCCACAAAAAAAAAGTGAAATAAAAGATCACTATTTCAGCATACCGGTAGTTAACTTTCATTGAGTAATTGGTCTTGCTAAACAATTTAGCTTTTCATAGGTATTCAATATTCCAGATTTATATCAATCTGTATAATTATATTGATGACTGATCATTGTGTACTTGACAAAAAAATGATGAATTGCATATATTTCCATGTAATTTGAATTTTAATGTTCATTTTTATCTATCATATACATGTGCAATCCAGCTTACTGCTGCAAACCATGTTGTTTAATAAACCATTTGTGAATTGAATTGATTTTCAGTGATTTAACATTTACCAAGCTGACAATTAACCACAAGAATTAGATGTACGTACTTCATTCTACGTGCTGAACCTTCCGTATACCCAACTCATTTATTATCTCACAGATTTTACTTACTTAGAACCAAGAATTGACCGCCATTACTGAAGTATTTATTTGCACGTTTAATTGCCATCAATCAAAAACTTAATCACAATTATAGATACATTTGAGAACGAAGAGGAAAGAAAAAGTTTAAAATGTATAATCATGACAGACAATATAATATCAATTTACCCTTCCATAAAAGTTTGATTAGAATTAAATGCCACTTACAGAATGAAAACACAAATGTCATATTTCCTTGTTTCATATTCGATTCGTGCAAGATTGAAAGCCTCAGTAAAGACACGAGTTTGAATAAATTTACTCTCTATTCCTGTCTAAATGTTTGTAAACTTGTACATGTACCTGGGGAAAATGAACCCTGATTTCCTGCTCAAAATTGCAATCTTACCACAGGCTTTATAAACCCTTGATTGCTCTAATTTTCTTCATTTTGTTATACCTGGGGAGTGTTTCACAAAGATCCTAAGTAGAACTTAACACTAAGTTGGACTTAAAAAGTATGGACAGCCATTGGAGCCTTAAAATGAAATATATTCATAAGCAAAAAATTGGAGTATTTTAGACTTTTCATCAATTCCACATCAAGAACATGAAATCTCCCATGATAATAGAAAATATGAATGATTTGAATCAATATTTTATGCCTTCTAAAAAAAAAATTACAAAATATTTTCAAGGATGCTAATGGCTTCCCATAAATTTTAAGTCCAACTTAGAGATAAGTTCAACTTAGGATCTTTGTGAAACACCCCCCTGTACATTTAACTTGGGGAAAAAGAACTTTAACATTCCTACTAAAGGCTGCAAAATGTCCTCATTTTGTAAAACCTTCATTCCTCTCATTTTCTACATGTTTGTATACTTGTACATGTAACTGGGAAAAAAAGAACTTTATCAATTTCTATAAAGGTTGCAAAATTTAGTCAGACAAAAAGGAAAATTACTTTTAATAGGCATTAGAAACCATTTTCACTTTACCACTTTCCACAGAGCTGCATGTGTTACACAAAACCAGCTAGGGGATCAAACCCCTGACCTTTGCATTTCAAGTCAAGTGCATAAACTACTTGACCAAGACACCTCCACTCGGAACCAAGAATTGACCTCTGTGATACTGAAGTGTTTATTAGCACATTTAAATGCCAAAAATCAAAAATTCAAAAACCATTGAATATAGATACATTCATAAATCTAAAGGAAAGAATAAAAATACTTAAGTATATTCATGACAGACTTTAAAATATTAATTTAAGTAATAAATCAAACAAAAATCACAATATATATCCTGCCATATAAGATTGATTAGATTAAATGCCACTTCCAGAAAGGATACAAAAATTTGGTATTTCTTTGTTTCACTTTCACTACGTGCAAGGAAGAAAACTTCAGTATCATAGACATGAATTTAAATAAATTTACTCTCAAATCCTTAAAACATGATTACTCTCAATTTCTACATGTTTGTATACTTGAAGATGTAAATGGGGAAAAAGAACTTTATCATTCTTTGTCAAGGTTGCAAATTTTCTCAGATTAAAAGAAAGAAAAAAAAGAAGAAAAAAAACAAATCACTTTCGGCATTAGAAACCATTTTCACTTTGCCACTTTCCAAAGAGCTGAATGTAACACAAAACCAGCAATCCCTTGTTCATGGGTGAGATTTCTCGTGAGGACCTAAATCATTTCCTGGAGTATGCAATACTATACGAATAATGCATTGTTATGTGTGCATTCTAGAAGATAATGCAACATCACAAGGTTAAAATAACAACAGAGCAAAAAACAAAGCATTGTTATTGATTGTGTTTCATGTTAATTGCAACAGAACATAACAACATAAATTTAACTTGGCAACAAATTCTCAGGGGAAAACAGAAAGCTTGGGAATAGAGGAAGTCTCTACATTTCCTGCATCCCCATCCCAAACTCCCACAAAAAAAATATTGGTATATACCTGAAGACTACTACAGACTATACATGTACATGTAGCTAAATTTGATTAACAACTTTGCTATATTACAAATGTACAAAACCATTGTTACCAGTGGTATCTAAAATATATCGCATATTTCAATACTTGTCCCGGGCCATTTTTTATTTTTTTATTTTTGAATGTTTAATTAAATAGATTAATAAATAAATAGATAAATAAATAAAAAATATTGGTTTTGATAACATGCTGAATTTGATTCAAAACTTTCCTTTATTACAAAAGCTGGGCACAACATCATGATACATGAACCTGTGGCATGAAAAAATATATCACAACAGATCACTAATCAATCTCACACGCTAACTGGAATCTTTTAGGAATGTCGAGAAATGTTGTTTACAATCAATGGCTTCTAAAAATAGATTCAATGAACAATGAAAGTGGATTGAACTGTACCTGGATCTTTCTTCCAAATGCTTGAAAAAACATGTCAAGGTTCAAGTAAATTTATTAGTAGTCATTATGCTGTGAGGGCACAAATGTGCTTTTCCTTTGATTTCAATGTGTGTTCTACTTTAGATGATTGTAATTATGTGTACCATTATGATTGTATTAAGAAATAGTTAAATATATATATTTTTTTGTGTGTGTTTCTTTTCAAAACTATTATGCCATTAATATATGCCATTTAATTGTCCTGCCCCCCCCCAAAAAAAAAAAACAACAACAACAACAACAACAGCTGGTGTAGCGCTTTATTAGAAAGCATCACAAAATATTATTAGATTATCACTATTAACAAAGATGAATGTCAAAGAGTTAAAAGAGAAGACTGACCTTGCAAACTCTGGCCACTCTACTGTACACCATCTTGCCTTGATTCACATGCTCAACGGCTAACTCACGATAGAAGTAGTACACTCGATCTCCAATCACCAATGGTTTACCAACAAAGTCAGCCTCTGTGTGATGTCATTATGAATGGAGAAAATGAAATGGAAATCATCAGGGCCGGTATTCAATTCAATACTAATAGCATAAGTAAGAAATTTACTAAGTAAATGGCGTAGTTAAGTAATTTACTTATCTCGTATTCAAAAATGCATTTTAGACTTATACTTACGTAAGCCAAAATCTAAGTAAAAAACTTACTGATAAGCATTGTGACATCACATGGTCAATCAAAAGTAATGCGCAATTGATGCATTGCAATAAATGCGCAGGTTATGATACTGCGTAAGAAAACCATATGCCTGCCAATCAAGGCCTCCAAATAATTGACTTAAGTCTGGTATGGAGTTGGCTTAGATTTAGAGTACAATACTTAGCCAAAAAGTGTAAATTGAATTCCATAATTAGCCAAGTATTTTATCTAAGCCAAATACTAAGTAAAAAGCTTAAATGTTGTACTTAAGTATTGAATTGAATATGGGCCCAGGCCCCTATTTCATAAAACTTGTCATCAATAAACAAATGCTAAATTTCGATGACAAATTTGCTCTCAGGCAAATCAAATGCCACGATTTCAGTAGCGTAAGACAGTTATCGTAACATGTTATTGATAACAAGTTTCATGAAACAGGGCCCAGATCAACTTCTGTACCACCAAATTTTATATCATTTGTCACAAATGAACTTTTAAGTCATATACTTTGACTTGTAATGCTTGTTTTACCACTGATACAATGTAAACTGGGTATAATGAACGTGTAGGGTAGTGAACTTCAGCACACGAGGGCGATGGCTTTTATTATGGGAAGAGAAATCATACCCATTTTTTTTTCAACACAAAATTCAATCCACAAAAAATCTTCTCTTTTTTGTTTTTGTTTTGTTGCCTATGAGTTATGGAGGGGTTTAAAAAAAAACTAGATGGAATTCGACTGCGCGCAGTCGAAAATGATGCCTCCGTCATAGAGCAATTTTACAAACCGAAACGGAAGAAATTTTTCAAATTCAAGTTCAATTGTAATCCATTAACATGTTCTCAGAATATCGTGATTACAAGCAATTTCTCATATACATATATGACCCTTTGATCTTTGACCTCATGACCCTAAAATCTACTCAGTTCATTGGCTCTGCAAGATTTCCTGAGTTAAATAGTAATCCATCTGTCAGTTCTAATGATAATGCGTCCACAAGCTATTTTTGCATACATAATGAGCCCATGACCTTTGATCTTATGAACCATTCATTGGCTCTGCAAGATACATAAATGATCTAAGTTTGGCAGGAATCCATCAATCTGTTCTAATGATAATACGATCACAAGCTATTTTTGCATACATAATGAGCCGCATGACCTTGACCTTTACCTCATGACCCCAAAATCTAATCAGTTCATCAGCTCTGCAAGTAACATACATGACCTAAGTTTGGCAGGAATCCATCAATCGGTTCTTCAGATAACTAGATCACAAGCTGTTTTTGCATACATAATGAGCCCTGTGACCTTTGACCTTTGACCTCGTAACCCCAAAATCTAATCAGTTCATTGGCTCTGCAAGATACATACATGACCAAAGTTTGGCAGGAATCCATCAATCGGTTGTTCAGATAACGCGATCACAAGCTGTTTTTGCATACATAATGAGCCCTGTGACCTTTGACCTTTGACCTACGTGCTCCAAAATCTAATCAGATTGTTTTCCTATAGTGATACACACTATCACTAAGTTTGAAGTTTAAATCTCCAGTGGTTCTTGAGATATCATGATAACAATCTCAATGTATGGAATTTCATAAGTTGACCTCTGTGACCCTTGACCTTTGACATACGTGCTCCAAAATCTAATCAGATCGTCTTCCTATGGTGATACACACTATCCTTAAGTTTGAAGTTTAAATCTCAAATGGTTCTTGAGATATCATGATAACAATCTCAATGTATGGAATTTCATAAGTTGACCTCTGTGACCCTTGACCTTTGACATACGTGCTCCAAAATCTAATCAGATCGTCTTCCTATGGTGATACATACTATCCTTAAGTTTGAAGTTTAAATCTCAAATGGTTCTTGAGATATCGCGCTAACAAACTCAATACAAGGAATTTCATAAGTTGACCTCTGTGACCTGTGACCTTTGACCTACGTACTCCAAAATCTAATCAGATCGTCTTCCTATGGTGATAAATACTATTCCCGAGTCTTAAGTTTAAATCTTAAATGGTTCTTGAGATATTGTGATAACGGTCAAACGGGACGGACGGACGGACGTACGGACGGACAACCCGAAAACATGATGCCTCCGGCACCACCTTCGGTGGCGGAGGCATAAAAATTAAAAACATGTTTACCATCAGGATAAACTTGGGGTTATATCAATGGGGGTAAACAATAGAAAATATTGTTACAATTCAATTCAATTCAAAACTTTATTCAAACTTTGTAAAACAATTTACAATGACAATATACAATCTAATGGTTAAGACCCCTAAGAAGCAGAATTCTGCTTGTAATTGGGGCCCTGTAACAAACAATAACAAGATAGTGAACACAATTAATAGTAATACAAAGTAAAAGACTTGCATAATACAAGCATGCACATACATCGCAACACACACACACACATTCATGAAGAAGGTTTTGCAGAAAGAATAAAAAGGAGAGAAAATAGGAAAGAAAGAAATAAAAGTACATGTAAAAGAAAGAAAGGAAAGAGAAGTACTGTACCTACTTAACCATGGACATCATTCTTTGAAAAATACCTTTTTTGTTTTAAATTTATCATTGCTTTAAATCTGTTACTTGTAGAACTGGATCTTAGGTCATGATTCAATGAATTCCTTTCACGTACCATATGAAACATTTGAAACATTTGGAACATTTATATATTAAAGAAAAAACAATCGGCATTACTTTTGTAGCCACTAGCCAGTGCCTGCATTATTTGAAATACATGATGGCTTGAGAAGGGAAATAGCTTACCGTTGACTGATCGAGAGAAGTAAGATGTCGTATCGAGCCGTTTAGTGAACGATGTATCCGAGCCACCGGAACCTGCAGGGTAAACATCAACCCTGGAGATAGACGTCTCTGACTTGCCATGGGTCAGTGAAACTCCCAGGAATAACTGACCATCTGAAACATTAAGACATATTACTATAGTCAAGCCTGCTTTAGTGACCACCTGTCTACAAAGACCACCTGTCTACAAAAAGCATTTTTTTTTTTTTTTTTTATTGAAAATGGTTTTTCATTGAAACATGTACTAAAGGAACCCATGTTTCCCTTGGAATTGAATGGAATTGAATTGAATTGAATTGAATTGAATCAAGGTTTATTAAAAAAAACATGTGTCGCAGCCCAATGGCTGAATTGATCATGTGTACAAATAAAACCCTCATTGCATATTTCAAACATAAAATACAGTTACTATAGACAGGTTTGACTGTGCTTAGAATTTGGCAGACTGTCTGTCATACAATATACAAAAGAGTCACATAGATGCTGGTAAAACATCCTTTGAAATGGTTTAAGATAGGCACGATCTTTCATCCATACTGCAAACGAAAATACTGAACGTTTTGATGAGACTTGGCTACATAACTTAGAATATTTAAGTAATCAAACTAGTATCATACCATCGACCATGTGATAACTAAGCAGTATATCTGCATGATATACACTAGTCCTGGGTCTAATATATTCAAATATTCAAACTATTCTAATAGTTTACTGCCAATCGACAATCAAATACTACTTTTTCCACTATTCGCATGTTCCCCTAACAACGAATGTGATTTCGATGTTTGAATACGGTATATCTAATACTTCATAACGACATTGGCATTCAAAACATCAAGAAAGTACTACATAATAGACAATAACCAGGCAAAAGTAAAGCAAAGTGGAATCTTAAGTCCAAAAATTGAATGACGAGTATATTTTCTTTGATCCTGAATTTGTATATGTACATACAGTATGTGGCAATTTTATTGACTGTTCATAGATGATTGATAAAATGTAATTGAATCATTACTTCTGTATAACTGTCTCAGTTATATTATCTGTGTTTTTATAGTAATTTTGATCAAATTTCTACTGGTATTTTGGGGCTTGTTCACTTGTATGTGCCATGCAAAATATTGCTTGCCAGTTCGGGTCTAAAAATTGTAGCAATGATGAAATGTACATTTCTTTGATTCTGAATTTAAATGACAATTTTGTTTTACTCTAGATGATTGATAAATTGTGAGAATCATTACTCCACAATTATCATTTAAGTAATTGTCTCTCATGTCCACCCCACCCCCATGTTGTTTTGATAGTCATTTGATCCCATTTCGTCTGGCATTTTATGGCTTGTTTACGTACTTGTTTGTGCAAACGTGTGTTTGAGCCTGATCAACCGTCGTGATCGACATCAAAAATGAAAGTAAGAATGACTGTAAACCCTTCAATATTTTATCGCTTAACCAACTAAGTTTTATATCACCGTATAGAAATCCTATCTGGAGAGAGAGAGAGAGAGAGAGAGAAAGAGAGAAAGAGAGATAGAGAGAGAGAAAGAGAGAGAGAGAGAAAGAGAGAGAGAGAGAAAGAGAGAGAGAGAGAGAGAGAGAGAGAGAGAGAGAGAGAGCGTAGAGAGAGAGAGAGACATATATATTTACATTATGTTTATCCAGGGCCTTCATCTCAAGGTGAACACACAATTAAAACAGATCATCAAGGATAAATGATGGTCATTAAAAAGAGTAATCGAAGATGTCTATCAAGCCGTCAATCAACCTACCGGAATATTGTGAAGTTGCGTTCAGTTCCCAGTGTTTGGGTGCTATCCCAGTGCCATCCACAGTCCCGTGACCTTGTGCAGTACTGAATGAACATGTTCCCTCACCTCTAGGTCCTGGACAACTTACTCCTTCTATGCCCTGCAATACAAAAACATAACCCTCTCATCAAGATTTAAAGGCATCATTTATTTAAACAATGTTAAATCTGAGATGCCTGGCCCTACGTGTTATCAGTGTCTGTGATATGGAGTAATATTGAAGCCCTAAACAAATTGCGCTTCAAAATGATCATGAAGTGCCTTAGTTAAAAACTTTGAGTGACCGGTTATACCATACTCATTTTCCCCAATAGAATGTAGTGTTATTAAAAATGTTAGGAAAACCTTTTTTTTAATTTCGATTTCCATTCATAAATATCTTGATATTCAGACAGGTGATTGGCTTGTAAAAGTCATGGGGTTCCTGACTGACCTGTATCCATTTTGCTTGCATGACCATACTGTGTTTGATGCCAGGAATTATGAAAAGAAAGCTTTAAAATCCTTCAATTGGCACCACACTGAGAGGTTCTGAATCACAATTTTGATCGAAATTGGCAATTTTCTTAACCTCTTTTCAAAGTCTGTACATAAAGATATTGTTTTTAGAGACATCTTTATTAAAACGATGGAGCAATAAAAGAAAAAAATTATTGTAATAATGATAAATTAGTTGTCACTGTCATCGACGTAATTAATGAAAACGTAACAAGCTCATGCAGTGTTCATATAACAGCCCTTTGGCGAGCTGCCAGTATCATTCCGGCACTGAGATACTTTGTGTATTTCTGTCAAGATAACCTCAGCGCAAACTTCTATGTAGGCTAAGTATTGCCCTTACGTTTTAGCCATTTTCACAAGGAAAGATTCATTCATTACTTTATACAATTCATCCAAACTTGACACTTATAAAAAGAAAAGAAAATGGAGACAAGGGAGACTCACCGCACTATTTCTCGTTACATTACAGGTGTAACATCTTGGATTGAGGGCATTGGTTCCACACACCAGCAGCATGTTATTGGTCATTATCTCAGCAATCCTTATAAAGTTGAAACAGTCTCTATCCTGTAGACATAAAAAGGCAGTGAAGTACAGAAGTAAGATCATTAGCGGTTCCGGGAGTGGTAAAGTGGTGGTGGTAGTGGGAAGTGGTAGCGGTGGTCGGAAACGAAAGAGGAAGTAGTAGGTATTAGGGATAATTGAAAAAGTGGTGATAGTGGTAAAAGTAGTAGTAGTGGTAGTTGTGGTAGTAGAAGTGGTAGTAGTACTAGAAGTGGAGATATTATTATTATCATTATTTATAGTAGTAGTAGCTGTACCAGTACATTAAGTAGTTGTTGTTTTTGCTTTTGTTGTAGTAGTGGTGGTGATGGTAGTGGTGGTGGTGGTAGTGGTGATGGTGGTGGTAGTGGTGATGGTGGTGGTGGTGGTGGTATTATTGGTAGTGGTATAGGTAGTGGTAGAGGTAGTAGTATAGTAGTAGTAGTAGTAGTAGTAGAAGTGGAGATATTATTATTATCATTATTTATAGTAGTAGTAGCTGTACCAGTACATTAAAGTTGATATTCTAAGACAATCCCAAATATTGAGATAATTACATCAATAGAAAGCTTTTAACCCCCATAAAAACACTAAATGGTGTCCAACTGACAAAACAAGTTTAGAATGGTGAATTTATGCGAGTAAACTCTACCAAACTATCTAAGTCTGAAACCCGGAAGTGCATGTAGAGTCGGGCCTCTATCCGTGACGTCACAAATAGGGCTCAGTGAGAGTGAATGGCAGTGATATCCCTACGTAAATGCTATCCTGTCAGAGCTTAGATTTGTTGTTGTTAATGAGTATATTTGATGGATTTTATTTTTTCATTTGAATGAAGAATAACGAAGCAACATTTTCCAGTCGCTGATTTCCTTTTATATCCTCATATTCACCTATTTGGTAGAGATTTAAGACGAGTATACTGCTTGGGAAACAAGGTTAAATCATGCACGTTTGAATAGGCGTATGCATTATCTTGTCATCAGAGGAGCAGTTTTGTAAAACGAATAGGCCTAGAAATATGATAGTACTTATCCTAGATGTGTGTGACTGCCTCAAAAAAGGATACAGTACCAGTTAAACATTTTATGTTGTAAAATATCAAACTTGAACGAGATCATGCAAGCGCACTTCCTCGATAATATTTTGACAACGTCTAGTGATCGAACGATATTCATCCGCGAGTGATGCGGCTCTTGCACGAACGTTCGTGAAGCGAGAAGAATCAGGAGGTAAGACCAGGCCGCTGCTCTAGCGCGGCTTGCTTGTGATGGAACGTACGTGCGCTAGTTGTATATGTTTATCGGCAATTGCAAGAGAATGAAAGCGACGTTACCAGCTAAGAAAAACAACTAATAAAGACTTGCTCATGACTGCCGGTGTCAGAATTGGTATATCGCACAATTAATGCACAGCATGGAAGAAGATGAAGGATCTTCAGGGCCAAGGAAGGCGAAAGACATGGGAAAAGGGAAAAAGAAACCATCATGAGATCGCTGTATGGTAATGAACTGTGCATGGGGATACGGTCCACTTACCACCAGACAGCTACCGTTCACTCCGTGCCTGGGCCAATTTCAACACCAAAACAAAAATTACATGATGAAAATATCGACTAATAGCACATCGTTGGCATGTATATGTCATAATTTTTAAAAGGGGAATTGTTATTAATACTATGAAATATTAGGGGAAGGTAAAGAATTGTACATAGAATTATGATTTATTAGACTTTTCAGCCTTTGTAACAAAAATAAGCAGAAAATCTATTCTCTCTGCACATGCTTTCTATGGAACATCCGGGTACGTGAATATACTCTTTTCCGGACGTGATGTCATAATAGTAGACCAGCGCCGTGACTGATTTTCTATGCAAAGAGAGGCGAATATTTTCGACATTTCAATTAAGGATTTCGAGTAGCCAGAATTTTGTTGTGATATACTATGTAATTGAAAAACTTAATAACATATGCTTGCCGTAGGTACCAAATTAAGGGACATTTATTTGCTTAGAATATCAGCTTTAAGTAGTTGTTGTTTTTGCTTTTGTTGTAGTAGTGGTGGTGGTGGTGGTGGTGGTGGTAGTATTGGTAGTGATAGAGGTAGTAGTATAGTAGTAGTAGTAGTAGTAGTAGTAGTAGTAGTAGTAGTAGTAGTAGTAGTAGTAGTAGTAGTAGCAGTAGTAGTAAAAGTTCACAACAATATTTATTACCGACCTTACCAATAGAGTCATCAAATGGTTACATGAAATGGAAATGATTTAAAATGATATGATGAAAGTGAATGAAAACAAACTTACACTTTTAAATGTTGTACGAGCACGACACTGGATAAATGCATTTCCATTGTCACACGTTTTGAATTCCTCTATATTCTGGAGAGAATAAAGATAAAAAAGAACAGAATTAATGAGAATTTCCTGTACAGACAAGTATACATTCTGGACAGGAACCACATAGAGAGCATACACTGTACTGTAATCTATCCCTGACTAAACTACAGACAAATCATGTTTCATTTGTTTCATTTTATCTTTATTTCACAAACCATGATAAAAAATATTTTATAAATATATAAAATTTATATATATCTGATGGGATAAAAAGTAAAGAAAATTGCATAAAACTGTTAAAAAAATACATAAAAATATTGGAAAAAGAAATATTGAGGTTTAAAACTACAATAACTACATGTAGATGGAATTTTGACTGCACGCAGTCAAAAATTATGCCTCCGCAATAGAGCAATTTTACAAACCAAAACGGAAGCAATTTTTAAATTTCAAGTTTGATTGTAATCCATCTGTCGGTTGTAATGATAATGCATTCACAAGCTATTTACATGTATAGTCATACATAATGAGCCCCATGACCTTTGACCTGATGACCCTAAAATCTAATCAGTTAAAATTCAAGTTTGATTGTAATCCATCTGTCGGTTTTAATGATAATGCATTCACATACATAATAAGCCCCATGACCTTTGACCTGATGACCCTAAAATCTAATCAGTTAATTGGCTCTGCAAGATACATATATACATGTCTTGAGTTTGATAGTAATCTGTCTATTGGTTCTCATGATAATGCTCACATAATGATCACAAGCTATTTGTGCATACATAATGAGCCCTGTGACCTTTGACTTCGTGACCCCAAAATTTAATCAGTTCGTTGGCTCTGCAAGATACATACATGACCCAAGTTTGGCAGGAATCCATCGATCGGTTCTTGAGATAACGCGATCATGCGTTATTTTTGTATACATAATGAGCCCTGTGAACTTTGACCTTCGACCTCGTGACTCCAAAATCGAATCAGTTCATTGGCTCTGTTAGATACATACATGACCCAAGTTTGGACGGACGGACAACCAGAAAACATAATGCCTCTGGCTACTTTGTAGCGGAGGCATAAAAATGGTTTGCGAGGCATAAGTAACAAGACAAAGATCTCATATATGTCTTCGCTCTAAATTTAGTAGGTATGCAAAATAGATGGAATTATTTGTGACATACATCTATCACAATGAAAACAAAAAGCCTTTCTCTTGTGATTCTTGAGATGTCCCAATAGCAAGGCTAAAACCTGTACTTTCAGAAATTGACCTCTGTGACCTTGAAACTTTGACCTATTTACTCCAAAATCTATTTAGATCATCTTCCTATGGTGTATACATATCATCAACAAGTTTGAGCCTTATATCTCTAATGGCTCTTGAGATTTTGCAATAACAAGACTATTACAGGTAGCTGGAATTTCAGAAGTTGACCTCTGTGCCATCGACCTAATTACTCTAAAAATTTAATTAGATCGTCTTCCGATGGTGATACATATTTTCACTAAGCATGAGCCTCATAAACTCTAATTGGCAAGGTAGCCCATGTAAGTATAGATGATGGTTCTTTAAAAAAAAAGAACACAATTGAGGTTGATTATAGAATTACAATTAATGTCATCTTCCTTCATATTGTTATCCTTAAATTTTTATCTTAATATTTATTGTACTTAGTACGATAATAATAAGATATGGCCTCTTAAAATACAATTTTTCATCTTTCAATTCTCGCTACCCTAAATAGGTACGAAAATCTCGAAATTCGCGAGACGAGGTAATTTTCACTCTCTCGGGTCGTCACTACAACTTCCGGTATAGAGTCCCATCCCGCTGGCACTAGCGCCTGTGTTCGCTGTGCAGAGTTTTCACGCACGCTAAAATCAGGGTTCTTACGCTTGGAATCATGAGCCCAGCACTGTGCAGCCTCACAAAAGAAAACCATCGTCACTGATGTCAAAAGACGCAAAAAACAACGAATGAAATGTTCAAATAAACGTTGAAATATTTGCGAAAAAAAACAAGACCGAGCAGACGACATATTCGGTGCATACACGTTGTGTGGCGACGGCGTTTTACGTTTGCGCTATCGCGCCTAGTAATATACCGCCTGCACAGGAAGCTGTAATGTCGAAAAGCTATCCCATAATGCAATGCGTGTTTTCAAGATTTTCCCCGGATCTCGGCAGAATCGCTATTTGGGGTAGCGAGAATTGGTTTTATTTTTGTGTTAAACCATAAAAAACCCTTAACCCTTACTGTACTGGACTATTTTGAGCACCTCGTGACTGGGGGGGGGGGCCTGGGAGGCCCCCCCCCCCATGATCTTGGCCGTCGAAAGTCTGATGAACGCGAAAATATTTACATAAGGAACAAGATGGTATAATTAGTTTTTTACTAATATGCAAATTTTTGTCGTTATAGCCCAATTAATTATGCAAAATGCTAATTTTATGCATTTTACAGAAAACTCTTCATAATTGTCTATAGACTTGTGAAGAATGGGGGCCTGGGAGGCCCCCCCCCCCCCCCCCCTATGATCTTGGCCGTAAAAAAGTCTGATGAACGCGAAAATATTTACGTAAGGAACAAGATGGTATAATTAGTTTTTTACTAATATGCAAATTTTTGTCGTTATAGCCTAATTAATTATGCAAAATGCTAATTTTATGCATTTTACAGAAAACTCTTCATAATTGTCTATAGACTTGTGAAGAATGTTGAAAATGTATTGAATAAATGTTCCTTCATCTGAAATTCATGAGGTTACATTATTTTTATAATATTTGAAAATGCATATCGGTAGGTTGATTTGCATAAATTATGAATACGCATTCATGAATATCAAATCTAGAAATATACAGGGAACTAAAATCATTACAAAAATTGTCAGACTCCACTTTTTGAATGTTAACTGAAACCCATTATTCATATAAAACTTCTTTTCTAACACAACATAGTTATTTTTATGTAATTAATAATGATAATTTATGCAAATTTGATGCGATTTTCAAATATTTATTTTCTTGTGTATTTCATTGTTTTTTATTTCTTATTATATCTATTGTTTTATTTCTAATGTATTCTTTTGTTCTGGAATACATCAAGTTACTTTGAGAAACATATAAAGGCAATTTGATATCAATTCATAGTATTCACATTTCTGCTTGTACATGAATATATGCAATTATAGCATATTTTTGATGACTTCCCTACAAATTTTTATGTAACACCTTACAGGTATATCCGATTTCAACGAAAATGGTATCAAAATGTGCGTAAGACTTGAGGGAAAAATGTGATGAAACAACAATTCAAAATTCCAAGCGGTTGCGGTGCGATCTCCAAAAATGTCGAGGGGGGGCCTCCCAGGCCCCCCCCCCCCCAGTACAGTGAGGGTTAAAAAAACCCACAGAATCCCATAGAAACATGTACACTGTACAAATACATGTAAACCCCCGCAGCTCCCAATTTTCTCATTAGATGTTAATGAAAGAGCAAACATTTTACTCGATGGTTCTTACCAGTAAAAAAAATTCTGACATTTTACTGTCCCAGAGCCAACTAGTACGGTAGTAGTGTCGAGTTTTCTTGAAAATCTTATTTATTTTTTTTGTTGTTGATTTTTTTAGTATGTTCGGTCAGTTTTTTTGTAGAGGTTGGCATCTCTGTTTCAGTCTGTTCACTTTTGCAAAACTAAATAAATGCAGTGGGAAAATTGCTAAATTACAATGATTTAAAGGTACTGGTATGTCCCATTTGCGGGCCAAAAAATATGAAAGACAATACTAATTTAGAACTTCCCTAAACAAAGAGGGGCTTGAAAAATGTCTTTAAGTGGGAAAACAACGATTATTAGCTGTCAAATGGAATTGGGAGCTATAGAGCCAGTAAGTAGTAGTCTTATTTTTTCAGACTATTGTACGGAATGGTCGTACGTTTTATGCTGCGCAAAGATTCAATCAGTTTAATTTTGGCTATTACAAGAAGTGGGTTATTGATGTACAAATGCTCATGTACCCTTTACAGCTCATTTTATGTTTGTTATTACCAAAGATGAAAAAAGCCAGCCACTCAATAGTGTCTGACAGTGAAGTCTAGCGAGTAAACGGTTTCCTTGCATAATTTGAATATTAGGACACTGCTAAAGTTTAAATTTCACAGATAGGACATACATGTACATGACATATTCATAATTCCTACAAAGTCCTACAGAATTTGATGTTGGCTGCAAAAGGTACATACATGTAGTATCTTTAAATAAAATTCTTACCATTGTAAGATTGTGTGGATCGTTATGATTTAATGTGAGCAGCGTTTCCCTTCCACCAATGAGGGCGCTATTTGATTCACTCCATAGAATACGAAAACCCATCGTACCAGGTTTAGAATATACTTTCTCCACTCCTGCAACTGCAATAATGAACAAAAAAATATATGATTATTCACTAATTTCAATCTCAATTTTATAGAGATGTTTTGATACATAAACCACATAAAGGACAATTTATAAACATAATTTTGTACACTTTAGATGTTGACTATTTAAGGTATTTGATAAGCATGTACTGTACATGACACCATAAACTGTATAAATGGTATGGTATGGTATGGTATGGTATTTATTTCATTCTTCATAAAAAACATATACAATACATACAGAGTATTAAAAAAAAAAGAGAGAAATATATAAATACATGTAGAAGGGTAACATTACAAATAATATGAATACAATAAAATTAACAAGGAAATTAGTTAAGAAAGAAAATTTATGTCGAATGAGGGGTCAACAAAAAAGAGCATTTAGCCTTGTTAAACGTTGACCCCTAAACAAATACGTAATTAACATAACATTAAGAAGAAAAAGAAAGCAGGTAGAAACAGTAAAACGGAAAAGGAAAACATTATACAAAAAAAAATAACATATATATATATATATATACTATGATATTCAGGTTATTGAGTACAAATTTGATAAAAACAATTGGAAGGAACGTTTAAAACTATTTAAGGAAGGTTGATTCTTTAGATGGTTTGGAATCGTGCTCCATAGATGAGGACCTTTATAAAAAATAGTAAACTTTGAAATATTAGTTCTAACTTTTGGCAGATGGTATTCAACAGCATTACGTGTATTATAATTATGTATGTTACTATTTAAAATAAATTTTGATGTGATTGGAGATGGTAATAAACCTCTAGAACACATAAACATAAATATTGCAATATTCAATCTATTAATGTCATAAACATTTAGGAGATTTAACTGGGAAAAGATTGGCAAAGTATAAATGGAAAAGTTTAAAATTGTTAATCACAATTGACAGCATAATTTAAATAACTTGATATGTCCCTAAATTATCATGATGATGTAATTACATCATACTTGTTTATTAATTATGTTATTACATTTTATTTTAATTTAGTGACAGATTAAATTATTCAAAAACATATTCATATGGACACTTGGCATTCAATACTTAGTCTGTGGATTAAACCATGGACTAGAGTTAGTCTGCTTTCGAGAACACCACCCAATATATCACTATGAACATGACAGACAAAGAATGCGGACAAAATATACAGTTCCTCAGGCAGACAAAGAAACATCCCTTCACTGCTATTATGTAAAAAGGTGAATATGCATGGACACCTGTTCTACACACTTTTACATAATAGCAATGAAGGGATGTTCCTTTGTCTACCTGAAGAACTGTATATTTTGTCCGCTTTCTTTGTCAGTCATATTCATAGTGTATGTAATATAAAGCATCTTACCTTCTGCTGGTAGAGTAGCAATGATTGGGGTACTGGAATGACCTTGGATCACCAAACTTGATAAGATCCATGTACATACAATCAACAGCTCCATTGTTGTGTGATGCAGATACTCCTGTGGTAACAGAACAATTGAAGGGTACATGTATTCAACACACGATTTTTGGGGTTAAACAACCTTCACTGTGAGTATAATGGACTGTTTTCTTAATGTAATCAGTTTAAATGCTTAATTCTTTGTTAGGTGGCTTGTTACAATTTATTTCATTCACTTTTTATGAATAATTGTATGTTAATAGTCAGAATTCAAATTGCCAGCATTAGTTCAAGGTAGGACAAACATTATGGCTTGCTCCACTTATGAACAACACGTAATGTATGCAATTCACATTTCGTATTGAAATACAATTATTCATTACAGGTGAATGAAATAATTTGTAACGAAGCGAGGCACTTTACAAAGATGTGAGCATTGAATGAGATTGCATTCCGAAAATGGCCTATTGAAGGGTACTCAACACACAATTCTTTGGGCCAAACAACCCCTACCATGGAGACAATTAAACTACTACAACAGAGACCCTCTCAGAAGCAAAGAAAAACATGATCAACGATGCTGTGGCTCATCTCAAGCAAATTTACCTGCAGTATGTATGCATATACAGTCAAACCTGTCTACAGCGACCACCCAAGGGAAACACAAATAGTGGCCACTGTAGACAGCTAAGACAGGTGGCCGTTGTAGACAGGTGGCCCTTTGCGGCCATTTTGATTTTGAACAATTGATTGACAGCATTCGCAAGACCTCTCGCAGACCTGCCGCGACCCGCCAATGCGACCGGACCAACAGCAGCTGTGAATATACCGACCAGCCACAGCGGCGCAATTCTGCTCACACAGTGAAGTCACAAAATCGTCGGCACTATAAAGCTACAGTACGTGTAGTAGATCTAGTAATGGTCATTTACACACAATAAAACTATTCAACCCCAAACTCGTCAATCAAAACATTTAGTTACCGACGGGATATTGTTTCTTGCACATTTCATGAAAACATAACGCTGCAGAGTTATTGTCATGGATTTCAATCGATGACTGGATTGTTCGTCGCGCCGCACGTTCACAGGCTAGGCTATAGCGAGGCCTGGCGAGTGACGTGGGTGGTCCCTGTCTGTCAATCAAATTTTCAGACTCGTTCATCTTGATTTCTTTTAAATAATTTATGACATGCATTAAAAAAAAATGCCTGACAATTTTAAAGATAGAAAATTATGTTTAATTAATTCGTATTTTTATTTTGTTTAAAAACCGTACCACTCTTTGTGACTTGACCACGGCAGGCGCTTGTAAGACGTTGGTCGGTAAATCATAGCAGACGACAGAAGACATGCACAATCGGTGAACAATAGAATACAAGTGATTATGAACGTCATTTTTCTTATCTTTATAAGGGCTCTGTCCAGCGATGAGGCAGAAATCCCATCAATAAATCAGACAATGCAAAGCGAAATTTGATTACAGAAATAAAAATGAACGAGCCTGAACAATTGATTGACAAGACGCCGCCCCGCCCACTCAACATGACTCTCGCAGGCTAAGCCTGTCCGAACCTTCGCGAACAATGACGCATCGATCGCATGTGTACATGTGACAATGATGCTGTATTGTTCTGTTTTCAATAGGAACGGCACATAATGAAAATGTGTAAGAAGCCATACCTTGTCAGTAATTCAATGTTCAGGATGTTTTACTTAAAGAATGGGTTGAATAGTTTTATTGTGTGTAAATGACAATTAGATCTAGCTTTATAGTTAGCCGCTGTGGCGACGATCGCCTGACTGTGTGAGCGAAATTGCACTAGCGCTGCTGTGGCTGCGGTCGCTACATTTACACGGCTGCTGTTGGACGCCATACGGCTGGCTCTGGCGGTCGTTGTGTGGGCATTTTCGGTGGCCAGCAGAAGCAAAATTGAGTGGCCGCTGGTCGCGCTAGACAGGTGGACATTGCCGACAGGTTCTTAAGTACATGAAATCTCACGGGGGGATTTAAGTGGTTGTTATGGCCAGGTGGTCGCTACAGACAGGTGGTCGTTAACACAGGTTTGACTGTACTCATTTTAAGTTGGCACCCCATTCAAATGACTTTAGATCTTCCTTTCCTGCAGGCAGGTGATTCCTACATATTTTTGTTGGAATTCAGCCATGGGTTTTCAAGAAGAAGAAGAAAATGTACAATTACTGCCCCTCCAGAACTTTGGGGTGGCTGCCCCCAGGCCCTCCTTGGGGATACATTACCTCATTTGAACAACTTTAATTCACCCTTGCCTAAGGAACGCTTCCTACTGAGTTTTGTAAAAATCCAGCTACCGTAATTAACGGTGTATAAACCGCCCTCGTGTATTAACCACACCCCTCTTTTTCACCCTAAAAAAAAACAGCAGCAAGCCAGGTCCGTGTTAAAAAACAGTAGAGGACCTAGGATAGAACCTTGTGGTACGCCATGTAATAGATGAAAAATTGGAGGAATCTTCTTCTTCTTCTTATCGAGTCACTACACAAGTCCCGTCCAGTGGTCCACACAGGCTTTAGCACGGCAATTAACGGCTTCCAGGTCATCTTGGGTGCATGGCTCTGGCAGGAGTGGGCAGACTAGCCTAATTGGAGGAATTATTATTTTAAACTACATCTTGAGATCTATCAGAAAGATTACTTTCAAACCAAGATGACAGACAAATTTGAGTGTTGTTCTATTTTCCCAGAGGTGAGTCAACACACCGATTACTGAGCTGGGAGACATTGCCAGGCATAGTGCCAGGTGGAAAAATCGAAACTTCAAAAAATAAAATAAAAAATAAAATCATTTTTTTTTTTTTTTGGTGTACCTTGTATAAGACGCACCCCCGACTTTGAATTTTTTTCGGCGGCAAAAAAGTGTGGTTTATACACCGTTGATTACGGTATGCATGATACTGAACTTTGTACAACAGTATCTTTACCTATATCTTTAAAATTTGACTATTTTAAAAATTTTGAAAGAGGCAAATTATAAAATGACTTGAAATTACCTGGTAACATATTTTTTGGAATAGGATTTGTAAGGAATTACAAAATAATGTGTAAGAGTTCATGAGCATAACTAAGGCTATAAGTAGGGTGTCTGATCGCGCACCCAATGTTGTGTGCTAAAACCCTTCCCATAGAGATTGTACGCTTCCCTATGTGGTCTACGTGCATTGCGCGACCATCCAAAATTGGTCAATGATTTTATGAAAAAATTTGAAATTCAAACCTTTATAACAAATGATCCTGAAGGTGAAACTCAATAAATGAGGTGTCATATGAAAGAGCAGGTTTTTCTCCATATTCCCCATAGGGGGCCACCCCCAGAATTCTAAAAATATCTTGGTCAAAACAGCGATTGAAATGTTGTTTGCATCCTAGCTCCAAAATTTGCCACTTTCCTGAGCTGCGCCCCCGCGGCTTAAGCAGGGCTAGACGTAAGGATAATATCCAGATGCTTTTTTTTTCGCTAGCCCCAAGGGATCATTTGTTATAACAGTTTGAAAATACCCTTCCCACATTTTTGGAATCAGCTAATTAGGGAGGCGTGAGCTCCGCTCAGTCCAAACCATGGTTACATCGTAACATGTGCGCTTATAGTGAATGAAAGTATGGGTGGCCGATTCTCGCCATAGAACCCGGAAGTGAATACACGTAGTCAATGGCAATATCGCGGAGATTGTCTCCGCGATATTGCCATTGACTACAACGTGTATTCACTTCCGGGTTCTATAGCGGGAACGGCCACCCATACTAGTCAATGGCACATATCGCGGAGACAGCGTGGCTCAAGCTTGCAAGTCGCGCATTGGCTGAGCAACTTGCGTACGATATGCATACGCTTGCATATCGCGCGATACAGCTGTTTGGCTAAATTTAGCAAAACAACATAACTCTGCGTGTACGTCTTTTTCGTCGATTCTGAGCAAAATGCTATGAATATTTCAGCATTTTGAAGGGGCTGTATCTTTTGATAGAAACATCGGCGAGACTCGAAATTTGAAATGTATTATTCTGATTACATTTTTAATTCAAATATCAAACAAAAATGGTGAAAAACGATCCCAAATTGAAAATTGAAAAATCGTTCAGACACCCTACTATAAGACACATGTACATGTAAAGCCAGAAGTGTGTGCTAACAATAACATATCTACAGCACCCTTTTTGGGGGGATGGGGGGTAAGTACTGTGATAGATATTCATCTTGCTCCTGTAAACTCGCAATATTGGCCCAATCGGTAAACAAGAAGGTTGTCCCAATCAAACTAAAAGTAGGCTCAAATATCTGGAAAACCAAGGAAATTTTCACCAACAAAACTTGTAAGTTCCATTCGTTACTTACTTGTATTCAATAAATGATTCATTAAATCATTTATCATATCATTTGAAAGTATACATATAGCAGGTCTTACAAAATATTGCGTGAATGTACTACAATACAGTGTTGCCTGTCTCAAAGCCACACTGTCTTACTTGTAGCTAGGCCTACTCGCTCCATCAGTGACCATTGATTGGTCCCCCATGATCCCCCTTTTTCTTATGTTATTTGAGAGCTGAGTTGATGAAATAACCACCTTTCAGTGACATTGTGGGGTGGTCTAATCCCTCCTATAAACTAGTACATATAAGCTTTAATACACAGTCAGGATAGTAATGCTGCAGATGTGTGGAACCGATGATGAAATGTGAAGTGTACGATTGGTTTCACTTTCATCACATGATCAAAAATGAAAAATCTAAATATTTCGCACTTCTCTCCTGACATCTTGTTTTGAATAATGTTTATGTAAACTTTATGGAGCCGCAAGCGTTATTTCATCAACTTATATCAAGCCTAACTTCATACAATTGTTAAGATTAAATTGATGTCATCATCGATATGGTCTAAGTGGTACTCACCATACACAAATTCAAGTAGATGGGGCTCCACAAATTTACAATTGCAAATCTACACGTCTATGACACGCTATCACGCAGGATCAACACGACAAATACACTATTTCCGAGGACAATCCACCATATAAACCTATAGGAAACGAAGGGAAACGTTATATGATGTTACATGTTCACTTCCGACATCAGTGTACAAATTTTACCAAAATCTCTGAGTGAGTTTTCTGTAGCAGCTAAGCTAAGCGCACATCGTCAGTCATTAGTTCCCGTTCCGCTTCAACGACGTCATCATTACTCATTAACGCATTGGGGATATCACGCCCACCCCATGCCCACCCCCGTTGTTGTTGTTGTTGTTGTTTTTTATGTTGTCGTCTTTTATTTGGCTTTGAATAATTTTTTCAGAGATGAACATCACCCTAAAATCTTTTGGGAAAGGATAACTCACACTTGGTATAGCTCTATGATTAAATGTCGTATGCTTGGGTGCTTCAAAGATCAGCACCATGCAGTCAGGATCGCGAGCCCTTATCTTAAAATATTGAAGCGTCAGTTGATGTACATATCTAAGCCTAATTATAATTATATAGTTTACCATTATTACTTTTTTCACCGGCTTGTCTGATGCTTCATTAATAGAAAACTCAGTCGTCGTTCCATGAACAATCGGGTGAAAGATGATACTGAAGGTTGGCGGGCCCCCCCCCCCTCCAAAAAAAAACAGTAAGGGAGTAAACATGGTTTGTATTTTTAATCCAAAAGAACGTAACAATGATAAAAACCTGAATTAAATCACATATAAATATCCATTCAAAGAAAAAGGAAAGTGACAGGAATTAAATTTCATAAACATTGCGCATGCCACCTATACGGTATTTATCAATGGAGGTCTCTATAATAGCGATACGCGCATATCGTGGACAAATTAGGCGAGAATGGGAAAGCGTGTCCGTTTTTTTTTGTTATAGGGGTGAGAAGACATGAGCCCCTGAACGCTGGCGTACTGATATGGGGGGGGGGGGGGGGGTGGGTGATGTATTTTTTATTCGAAACAAGTGATTTACAAATGTTGATGTTGTGACATGATTTTCCGGCATTTTTTCTCCATTTTTTTTGTAAGTCATACCTTTTTATGCGTTTGTTGGAAAATAAGAAATTCCAAAATTACAGTCAGGCGAAATACGCTTATTTAAAAGCCTTTATGTCATGGTCTGCAAAGTGGCTGGCCTCCCCCCCCCCCCCCCCCCCCCCGTCTACTTTTTGAAAAAGTATGTTAAAGAGAACAATAAAGAAAGACGAAGAAAAAAATAAGTGACCTGCCAATGTCACAAATAAGGTATAAAAAATGCTCATCTGACTGTAATTAAATGCTTAAAACCCCAGAGCTTACGGGGGCTCCGCCCCCTGGACCCCAACAAGGGCTCTAAGGCGGGCCCCTGGATGCTCATCTGACCGTAATGAAATACCTAAAACCCCTAAGCTTCCGGGGGCCTCTGCCCCTTGGACCCCAACAAGGACCCGAAGGCGGGCCTCTGGATGCTCATCTGACCGTAATTAAATACCTAAAACCCCTGAGCTTCCGGAAGCTCTGCCCCCTGGACCCCACCAAGGGTCCAAGGGCGGGCCCCTGGATGCTCATCTGACCGTAATTAAATAACTAAAACCCCTGAGCTTCCGGAAGCTCTGCCCCCTGGAACCCCACCAAGGGCTCTAAGGCGGGCCCCTGGATGCTCACCTGACCGTTATTAAATACCTCTAACCCCTGAGCTTCCGGGGCTTTGCCCCCTGGACCCCACCAAGGGCCCAAAGCGGGCCCCTGGATGCTCATCTGACCGTAATTAAATACCTAAAACCCCTGAGCTTCCGGAAGCTCTGCCCCCTGGAACCCCACCAAGGGCCCTAAGGCGGGTCCCTGGATGCTCATTTGACCGTAATTAAATACCTAAAACCCCTGAGCTTCCGGAGGCTCTGCCCCCTGGACCACACTAAGGGCCCTAAGACGGCCCCTGGATGCTCATCTGACCGTAGTTAAATATTAAAACCTCTGAGCTTCTGGGGGCTCCCCCCCCCCCCCCTTGGAACACGTCAATTGCCTTACAGAGGCCCCTGGATGCTCATCTAACCGTAATTAAATACCTCTGAGCTTCCGGGGGTTCAGCCCCTTGACCCCTGCCGAGGCTCATGCCCTGGACCCCACGCCAATTTACGCTCTACCTGATCGATAATACTCCACTTTGAAAAACGTTTCGCGGGACCTGCATGTAACGTGTAAGACTGGTGGTGATGCAGATTTTTCGTCTGTCCCCCCCCCCCCCTTCCGAACTCTTTTTCTCCTTACGTCACTGCCCCTGGAATGTTTGCCCCCCCCCCCAATCCCATACTGCTTCCGGCGCGCCTGATCGCGATTGGTATATATCAAATAGTTATGTTCATAAATAAAACACCAGAAGCTTACATAATAGGCCTAATTAATTAGGCCTATACTACCCTAGGACCCGAAGAAAAGAAAAAAATTGTGATGTATAATGAGGCCTTAATAAGTCCTCTGGAATGGATAAAGCGATGACATTATAAAACTCTCTCTTTTTTAAAAGCTTTAAATAGAGTTGCTTTATAATCAAATATTGTTAAATATACATTTCTCTTCCTAGCATAGTAACTGTAATATTCTAATGAATACATTTTTTTTTTACAATGCGATATTTTAATTTTTTTTGGCCCGACAAGCAACTGTTGCTTTCGCTTCTCCTCATCCACATAATATAGTTTAATCATTATCTCACCCCTTTGTCGGATAATATTCGTGTATGGTTGTCCGTTTTTTCCCCCTGTATATTCCTTTGTAATTTATGACAATGTAGGCCTACACAATTATTTTGTTTTTTGAATTTGTTTAATACATTATTTTTACTGGAATGTGAAAAATAAATTTCATAGGCCGATATATAATATAACATGAAATAGGCCTACCGCTCCCACCCCACTTCATACATTACATTAAATTATGAATCAGCTTTTCCCTTATTTTGTCCGATTTTGTTTGGTGTATACTAGCCTATGGTCGGAATGAACTACTTTCGAGCCAGCGAAGCGAGAAAATAATGTTTAGACTTCTAATTGCACCGTAGTCATAGATGATGTATAATATTAATGTTAATAAATATTATTATTATCATAACAATAATAATGGTTATAATAATAATGGTAATAATGATAATACCATCAGTAACAATGATAATAATAATGAGAATAGGCCTAATAATGATGATGATAATAATAATGATAATAATAAAAAATAATGATAATAATGATAATAATAATGATAATAATATTAACAATAATAATAATGATAATAATGTTAATGATAATACTAACCATAAAAATGATATTGGTAATAATACTAATACTCATGATAATAATTATTATAATAATGACAATCGAAACAATACTAATAATACAAATGAATTACTCATGTAGCCTCATTAGTATAATACGTTCTTGCTACTGAGAGTCCTGTGATTATTACTACCCCAGCAATGCCAGCTAACCAACCGTGTATAGAGTGGGTATATTATAGGTAAAAACTGATCAAGGATCGAACCCGTGATCCCTCATATTAAAGTCAAGAGCCTTCCCCACTATACTTTATTATTTATCCAGTCATAGCATAAAATGAACCAAGCAACGCTACAAAATACATCGAATTAAAAAACAAAAATTAAATCCTAATTTTAGTCAACGGTCTAAAGTCGAGTTTAAGAAACAAAGCCAGACTGATTCCCCCTCCTTCTCCCCTACCCCTCCCCTCTCTCTCTCTCTCTCTCTCTCTCTCTATCTCTCTCTATCTATCTATCCCTCTCTCTCTCTCTTTCTCTCCGAAATGTTCTTCATTTCCGAAAATCAGAAACTGAACATTAATGTTTGTCGTTCCCACGGAACGCTGGATGTCTGATTACACCGATTATCTTCATAAAACCATAATCTGTTTAATAACGACTTTGTAGGCTAATCATGCAGGTCCTATTGTGTTGCCGACGACAGACCGCTTCTATACAGTATGCCGCATTCTCCGCTAAAGTGTTCAGAAAGTGTGTCGATCTGTTTTCAACCTTGTTTTCGACCGATTAATATCAGTTTTATCAAATTAAGTTATTCTCAGGAATATAGTGTGTTTGAAATACACGGGGTTTGAGACTGTGCTAAACTTAGAAATGATATTCCACTTAGGCAAAAGATGGTCAAACATCGTTTATCCCTATGTCGCTAGCTATAATCATTACAGCTAGCCACCTGATTATAAGTATTATTTTTAATGTTTTAATGACGTGTTCCCGACCAAAGACAGTTAGATAATGTACTCAAATCAAAGGCCTTTGTTATTCTCCATGAGGTTGCATCATTTTCCAATAAGGTGTATAACCAAATGTTATGTTTTCACATTCTCACTGTGGCACTTTGAAAGCATGTCGCCAATATTGCGACCAGATACTTTACCACTTTCCCCCATCAATCAAAAATAGTGTAAACTGTGGTATGCCTATAATTACGGAAGTCCTAAACACTAAAACTCCCCATAAGTAATTTGAAAGCCTACCTCCCTAATATATCCTGAGTGTGGCCAGATGATTACTCAAATATCCCGCAACACATATACGTTATTACCTCAAATAATAGCATTGGGTCATCTTCTTTGTAATTGCTTGAAAGTTAAACACCATAGCTTGTGATCGATAAAAACATTCTTTTCCAAGGACCTCAAATATTATGTCAGAAACGTTACCATGACTTATTTACTAATTTAGGATAATTAATAATCAACATTGTTGATACCAAAAGCGATTTCTGATGAGACGTAAATTTTGCGTTGCATCAGAAACACAACATGACGTCATTATTGATGATCGCGGACTAAGAAAATTTGTGAATCAAAATAAATTATGAACACGCTGTTATTCACACAATGACACAACAATGGCGTTGGAATACAATAGGCAGTAAAAGACCTTCAGTTATTTTATCGATGACTCCAATCTTTTTAGTAGGGCTATATCACTTTAGGTGGATATATAATAATTATGATTCACCACTGTTTGACACAATACAGTCGCGGTTAAAAAAAGTTCTCACAGTTCTGTTTTTATAAAAGTGGTAATCACAGGAACTGTTGCAAAGTTACTACACACCCTCATACGTCATTTTGATAAACATGTTGACAATAAATTCCAAATAGTACAAACAGTGTGTTACTGTTAACGTATCTTTTATGCTATCGAAAAATTGTAAAAACACGGTCTAAAAAAAAGGGTTTTGTTACAAATCCCCCATTCATTGTTTCGTATTCTTTAAGTATCATAGTTTTCTAATCTAAAGGATTTTTATCAATTTTTCATGCTACCTGAATTGAACCCTTTGGTGAAGAAAGTCCCGTATATGTATAGCTGTAGAGTTTTGCTTCAAGAGGCCATCTTCGTAATGTAATCAAATTAAATGCACACATTTTTTTTAAGTGCCTCGTTACAATTTGTTCCATTAACCTGTTACGACTAATTGTATGTCAATAGTCACAATGTGAATTGCGTACATTATATGTTGCTAGGTAGGTCAAGCCATAATGGTTTTCCCTTATCATCTCCTTCTCTCTGCCTGTCTCTTTGTATGTATGTCTCTCTGTCTCTCTCTCTCTATCACTCTCTCTTTCTCTCCCTGTCTCTCCCCCTCTCTTTTTTTTTTGGCTCTCTCTCTCTCTTTTGCCGTCATTCTCTTCTTCTCCTCTTTCCATTTTTTCCTTGACCACGTATAGCTGTTGTAAATTGTTTTGATGTTAACTATAATGTATAATGCAAGTGAACGTCACATTTATATGTTATTTTTTTAAATGATAAGGATCAATTAAATAAACAGATTATAGTACATCTTTCATGATATTCGTGTACAGAGTTCATGGGATCGAGCAAAGCGGATGTACATCATGTTTCGAAGGCCAGGTGCGTGCTGAAAGCATATACTTGAGATCCTCTTTCAAGGAATATTATAGCAAATCATCAGAAATGAGTAGTTAAAGCCCCTAAAGTGCTGGGAGCCCCAAACGTTTGATGGTAACATTTCACTAAAATTGTATCATATAATGTGAACGAGGGTGTCATTTAAGACACGTTTGCGCAAGAATTTTCTACTCAAATGTGTTTGAAGCCGAATATTGATGCCGAAAGAACACAAAATTTAGGATTTCTGCGTACATCAGAAAACCCAAATTATGTATTCTTTCATCAATATTTGTCTTCAAACACATTTGTTTTGAAAATCCTTGAAGAAGGAGAAGGGGAATCTTTTCAGAAGTGTGGCTAGAAATTAATGGTAATTTAAGTGAAATTTGCCACCAAACTTTTGGCAAAATTTTTCTCCCAACACTTTAGACGGGCTTTAAGACTACAGTAAGAATCTATCCCAATTACCGCGAGAAACTTGATAGCTTTCACAACGGATGCTAGAGATATTGATCTTGGCGTTATTCTATGAAGAATATCATATCAGGAAATAGGAGCTGAAAGTGCATTTCGCAATCCTTGTGTTGTTCTACCATATTAACTTTCACTAAATTACACGTATTGAAAATAATAAGTTTATAATCAATTGGGAAGAATGGTGTGCATGACTGTATCAAGCCTTAATGACTATTCGAAACAAGAAATTCAGAGGTGATTAACACCATTCGATACAATTTTTTTATCTGCTCATTTACGCGGGAAAACTTGGATGAATAGTATGAAGGTAGTCTTTGTCCTAGCGGATCCAGAAATCGAAAAACGCTGGTATTGGTGGCGGTGGTAGGGGAGAGGGAAGGGGAGGGGGAGGGGGAGAGGGAAGGGGAGGGGAGGGGGAGAGGGAAGGGGAGGGGGAGGGGGAGGGGGAGAGGGAAGGGGAGGGGGAGGGAGAGAGGGGTGCACGAAATTTTCCTTAGGAGTGCATGGGTATTATGCTACCTAAATGTTGTATTAATGAAGCCATTTCCCAAAATATGGGTCACCCATCATTATTCAAACTTTTCTATACTTTTCCAGTGCATTTAATAGTATTTTTATTGGGGTGAAGGTGAGAGGGGGTGGGGGTTGTTAGCCGAATCTGCTTCATACGGATGGTATGCATATTTTTCGTTGGTTTTTTTATGTTTAATAAAAGTTGTTTTAATTTAATACGCCCAATTTAAATCTCCTTCTCAGTACTGTTTTGAAAATTTTAAAATGAGTACATTTGGACCAATAATTCCTAATATTTTCACATTACCTCGAAGCACACCCTTTTCTTTACATTCTGAATAAACATGTATATTTTCAAATAGGATTATCCTCAGAATAATCCTAGACGTGGCGATGGTGCACATAACTCTTGTAAATTGTGGTGCATATAAAGCATCACTACATTCATGTCAAGTTAATCTCTCTTTTTTGTGCAATATTACAAAGATATGCAAACGACGTGTCTTTGTACTGTTATCCCTCAAGGAATTACCCTCATTATTTCCTTGTTAATCAATCCGATGCCATGTTTTAATACTAGTTCGATAATTAATTTCTTTCCCTCACTGATATCTCAATGAAAATGTGAAGAGAACGAGAAAGCCAAAACACAGCTAGATCCATTTCCCTTGCATGATGTGGACAAGACAAGGACTTCCTGAAGTTTATCAGTGGAATCGGGCTGATCTGGGATTATCATTAGGTATAAGATAATCACCTTTCATCGCTCGATGAGAAAGGGGAAGTATCACCCCATGCCCCCCTTCGAGGTATAAATCATTCGCTTTGTAGAACCATGGGTCCATGGTAGAACCTATGGTGACAATAAGGAACATGGATTGATTTGATTACTGTACAGGGAACTGATTATTCATGACTATTAACAATAAGTTTATTCTGTTAAAGGCCCACTGCACTACTTGTAGCTACTTGCGCCCTCTATATAACAAACAATGCATAATCGGTGACCATCGGTCCCCCATGATCCTCTTTTTCTTATATTAACTGAGAGCTGAGTTGATGAGATAACCACCTGTCCAGTGACCTTGCAGGGCGCTCTAATCCCTCCTGTAAACTATGGCAGATAAGCTTAACGCTTTCCTCATTAATACATTCTATTTTAAAATCTAAAATAAGTTGTCGAATTTTCAGGTCCATTATCCTCAGACTATAGCAGAGGAGAATGCTTATTACTAGGTGTCTGTTGAAACTTATATTGTCACCATGGGACATTTTTGTAATCATTTATATCATTTTCTTTCTTTTACTTAATAAATGTGCACTAATTAAGGTACTTCTTGCCGGGGGCTTTGTTTCCCTCAACCCTGACCATCAACTGTGACTATACCTCCTTTCGTTTCGATTCCTTTTCTTGAATGAACCCATCCCAATAACACCAATTCCGTCTGTCAACTTCGACCACCCCACCCTTTTCGTCTCCAAAATCAACAGATGCTACTCCAGTCATCCTTAGACTTGATACGAACGCCAGGCATGTAATTGACATAGGAGCTAGAGGCAAAAGCGTGACAATGAAACATTGTCAGGAAAACAGACCCGCATATTCTACAAAAGCAGCAATGAAATCAGCAGTCAACACACTAAACGACATATCGATTAACATCGTTATGCGCATGCGTTGTATTCAGAAGTGCTCACCAACTTATTTGAACGAAATGAATTGGGTCACTGTCTGACTGAAAGAGGGAGAGAGCGAGAACGCGTGTGCAGTAACCAATAAAAGCCACTCAGAGCTTGATTTCACTTCTAACTCCTGAGCAAATAAGAGTCAGACAAATTTGTTTTTATACCTGCGTTTCAACAAGAGTTCATTATTATTTTCTGTTACCAGTGAAGTCGACAAACGTTCGCAGATATACTTCCCTGGAACATGCTATCATGCATTTTAGTGCTGGAACATTGTCTACCTCTTCTAACATGTTGAACACTTCTATCCTAGTTTGCTGAAAGTGAAATGCAACAATATTTTGGAGAAAGATTGACGAATGAGTGATGTTTTTTTAAAATAGACTTGATCAACTTCTTTTCTATCAGCAATAGACAAGCCTAGATGTGGTGATAATATTTTATGCGCATGCGACTTCTGCAAGGAACTCCAAAGCATCACACTTATATCTTAATTTGATCGTCATCATTATGGCAAACTCCACCGTCGTAATGACGTCTCTCGTCGATAATGGATCGACACATGTGGCACTGGCGAGTAATACTCAGTTCATCGTCATTTCTGTCTGCTACATCATTATCTGCATCTTTGGCATCGTCGGTAACTCCATGGTCATCGCCGCCGTCGCACTCTGCCGAAAACTACAAACAGCAACCAACGTGTTCGTGGTCAGTCTTGCAATCACCGACCTGCTATCATGCTTGACCCTTCCCTTCCAGGTGGCCATGTTTCTGAGTCGAGATGACAGTACACGTCTCCCCGATGGCCTGTGCGCCTTCATAGGGGCTATCAGTATCATCTGCTTGGTGGGCAGCATCCTAACATTGGCTCTGATAGCATTTAATCGATGCTTTCTCATCACACAACCAAGAAAGAGGTATTCCTGGCTCTACACGACGAGAAAGTTATTCACAATGACCGCCATTGCTTGGTTGTATCCAACCATCGTACTGGTTTTGCCTCAAGCCGTCGGCATTGGTAAGCTTGGTTACTCACCTGCTTATAGGGCGTGTCTGTGGGATGATACTGATGATCTTGCATTCGTGAGTGATATCTTAGTCGCTATCACATTCTTATTTACCTTCGCCATTATTCTCTTCTGCTACATCAAAATCTGGATCTACATCCGACGTCACGTTCGTCGTCTGCGAAACCACTCGACTTCAAAGTTACCCCCGAGTGAACCGAGCAACTTGGATGATCTCAGCAGTACTCAGGAACACCATACGGATACGAGTGCAGGTCCAAGTCAAACACATAGCCACGCCCATGCCAATGGCGGCAAAGTGGAAACGAAGAAACGAACTAAAAAAGTAGTTAGTACACGCGAAATTGAGATTACAAAGAATCTCTTTTACGTCATTTGTGCGTTTTTTCTGTGTATCATACCATATACGATTACGTTAATCCTCCCTCCAGGGCCGATCCTTGATCTTCTTGTACTCTACGCAAGCATCCCGCTTGTGTTCAATGGCTGCGTCAATCCCATAATATACGCCTACAAGCATCCCACCATGAAAGTGGTCTTTCGATACATCATCAGATGTCAGATAGGTTCGATCCCTAAACCTTCCAAGTGTCTTCGCCGTGCGATGAGCCTACACCAGCATTCAGAGGGGAGAGGGGAGGGGGCAGTCAGGACACTCAATGTGCGAGATGGTCACCCTTCATTTTGTAGCTTGAAGAAAGACTCGTTTGTGAGACAAAACTCGAACAATCCATCTAGATCGTTTGGAAGCGCGAGGAAGGAATCGCCAGACAGACAAAGCTCGCAGAATAACTGATGTCATTAAAGGGATCCATCGCTAACTTCATGTAATCAAAATTATGACTGTTAACTTATTGATAATATAGTTGGGCAAATTTTTGATCGCTTTTCATATCTTGACACGATTTGAAATTAATGAACACCAATGATAAATGTGTACTTTTGTTGTCAGTACATTATTGTAGCCTATATACATTTGAAATATTAAGCACAGGGTGCTTTGATCAATCAACTATATCATATCATCATCATAGACAGTTCTCAATATGAAGTCAGTACTTTTAATAAATCGAACACTACTAAATTTACATTTTGTTACGCAGGAGCGTCGCCGAGGGGGAGGGGTTAGATAACCATTTTTGTCGACGGATTTACAATTCGTACCAAAGACCTGTCTAAATATCACCAAAAGCTATGACTTTTCAGTATATAAATTATTTCATTATTCGTTTCAGTATTATTACTCTAATATAATTTTGTGTAGATATTGTGCATCCACTGTCGGCAAATTTGGCCGGGATCACCCCTCCCCAATTAAAAAGGTTTAGCGGCGGCCTGCGTGTATCTGAACTTAACTTTTTAAACGACATGCGTATTGTATATAATTTACTTTATGGATTCTTGAGAAATTCTTAATTCTTGGGCGTATGTCAATGTGACATATAAAACCAGATAAGACCATAAAAACTTTGAGACTCTTTTCGTTTCTCAAAATTATAGTAGGAAGACTTCATCATTTCTATACATTAGACTTAGAAATAGAAGGTGACTGTTCGAGGTTTCCAGCATCTAGACCAAGAACTAGATAGTTTATTCCTCAGCACTATACATCCTGACTTATGGATCCTGCTGAGTATCGTCGTAGAAGTAGAAGAAGAAGTAGTATGAATGCAACATTGTCAATTCCAAGTAATATAGAGCCCCCTCATATTTTATGAAAGAATTTGTGTATGTTTAGCTGTAAGACTCATCACATTTACTAAATGTAACTGCTAAAACTGATACGAGTTTAACAAAAATCAGAACTGTACAAAATGTAATTATCATGCAATAGTCTTCATTCTGAAATATTTGGAAGTTTATTTCTTTTTAAGGTATACGTATAGTTATAACAAATTTAAACATTTTTGACGCGGTTTCATTCTGTTAACCTAATTTTACAATATAATTTCATCTGAACACTATTATTCTCAGAAAGGTTACATACATTGCCATTCATTTGAAACTTAAGTTCTATGAATGGGTCTGTGTCGCCACATGCTGTCATGGAGATGATAGACCTTTTCCACTTCATATTGTATCTTATTACAATATTAATATCATTAGTCTCAAATTAAACTATGTCTGATAAATTCATCGTGGTATTATAATGTAGGCATTTGGTGCTTTCTCACCTAGTTCCCAAGCCGCCGAATATTAATTTGGTGATTATAGTACTTTATTAAGACTGTACTGTATTAAGAAAGGGTGATACATGATATTACCATTGTATATCGAACGAGAAATTTAGAACTCTGCTATATCCTGTCTTAACTACGTCATATTGCATGCAGTCTGTTGTTTTAGAGGAAGTTGATGCCATGACCCTTTATGGCCTATATACTTTTCAGATAATGCATAATTAATCTACAACGTGATGTTTATTTGTTTAGGCCACGTTTTAGTGGTTCGTGACATGAGTATTATTTGTTTATCTCCCTCATTTCCTCGATACAGGCTACAAGGTTCTATGTTGATACAAACAAGATCAAATCATGTCACTCGGGACACGGTCATGTGATAGCACCAGTCAATGCCAATGCCGATGGTTGCCATTTTCAAGTGCATGCTAACGGATACTTTTAGAGGTATTTTGGCTTCAAACCTACCAACAGAAAAGAGTAATGATTAGTCACTAAAAACGAGGATTAATGTAATCATAGGTTTACATGGCATGGGAAAAACCCATCATCCCCTTGCCTTGCCAAAAGCGCAACTTTATAGTTGGTAAAATGTGCCACCCTGTATAAATATCAGAAATAAATAGATAAATAAATAAATAAATGATATGACAGTAAAAACATTATTATGACTACAAAAATTCTTCCATGCTTTTCAGTGCTTTATTTTGACATATTCGTGCATGTATTTTTTTTAAAGCAACCAAGACAAATAACCGGGAGAGCACTCATGTTGCTTGTACCGTTGTACGATCTTATTAATATTTTTTGTTCAAACTGAATGTCTTATCTGTAGCGCATGAACAAACAAACATGGATATAAAATTACATAGTAATAATCCTACTTCAAGGTGATTTCTTAGATTGTGTTTAAAGGAATGTTTAATCTCAAGCGCATGAACAACAATACAAATAAACATGGATATAACATTACATAGTAATAGGTGATTTCTTTGCATACAATAGTAGGACAGCCCCAGGGATATCAAGTACCCTGGAAAATATGATTCTTGAGATCGTAATATTATACTTCCTGGTACATAAATGATTTGATTGTTAATCACTCAAGCATTGTGATACGAGTGCTGTGACGATAACCTTGTGTTTGCTAGAAAATTTCCTCAGCATCGAGCATCTCTGTAGAATTTTTCTAATATACGATAGGGGGAAATGTTTGTTACATTAGCATAAGTCAGGTTGCAAATGAAGTTTTCCTTATTTTCCCTTTCACATTATGAATTATGATATTCTATTCGATTTCATAGTTTCACTTTCTCCCATCTAAGTGAAGAGGAAAGGTATATCTCATCATCGTTCTTTTCCTGTTAAAGCAAATCTAAACAAAATGGAGCGTTTTGAAATGAAATAGGTATTGATATGATCTTTACCATCCGTTATATCTGATAGCTTGAAGTATTTCTATACATGTCAGTGTAGGTGAAATGAAATGTTTTCTATATTCTATGTCTGAACATGTTTTCTATATTCTATGTCTGAACATGATTTAAACCATGCCTTGAATTTCCGTTTGAAATCATCTGTCCTTACATTAAAGCATGTCTCGTATTTAGTCACGGTTAGGGTTGCAATTGAATGAAATACATATTGTTGGCTTTTAACGGATATGCTACCCTGTAGAGAGTTCATGCGGAATGAGTGGAAATGGGTGAGCTAGGCGATCGAGATCGAGAATCATGTTTTAACGAGAACCACCACCCCCCCCCCCCCCCCAACAACCACAACAACGCTGTAACCTTGATCGAGGTAAGCCAAGAAAGACATATGAGTTCAGCTCGTTTTGTAAATTGATATGTCCATTTTTTTTGGACAGATGCCATTTGTGGATTGAAAAATGCGCTCACACTTGACCTACATGTATATCCTACTTGTAGTTTTTAACGAAGGTTTAACATACTGTACATATAGATTGTCCCCTCCCCCCCCCCCCCCCAACCCTGGCGGACAAACAAATCTGCCATACTTTTTATTTAGACCTGTGAAAGAAAACAATTACCAGTCGTCTAGTCAAGTTCAATCACAGGCCCAATAACAGACTAGTTTTGCGAGAGTCCCCCTGCTTGGTCATATAAATCTAGATCCGCTAGAGGATATACCCATCTCTTGAATATTATTGTTTACTACTTCTCGAATCTTTCATTGATCGTCTAGTAATCACCCAAAAAAACCTTCTTGATCGAAAAGTAGATGTTGTGAAGGTTAGATCTTGAGAACCTTGCCTTGTGATGTAATAGCATGCATGAGTCACACTCGTGATAACCTACTTTCACCACACTCATCCAAAGCTATTGAAGTTTTCATACATCTGCACTCGGTAGTTGATCTATTAAAGGTAAGCGTTCTTTAGCAGTTCAATCTCAATTACATTTCCATACAGGACTGGCTAGAAGCCAACTGTCTATCTTGAACAATGTACCGGAAGAGAGAAGTAGTGGAATTCAATTACGTCTTGAATGTATTGAATGATAAAATATGGTATATAACGTATTGTAAATCATGGGTGTATTGGATTAAGTGCTATTTGATTTTGTTAAGATCATTGTAACATAATTATCAGTATTACAGTATTTGATTTTGATTTGACATGGAAGCCTTACATTTATGATACGATTGTACTGCACCTTTATCATTCCAAGCCAAAACAAAAATTTAAGAGGAGTTGATAAACGACTCAATAATTGTATTTTGAGCTCATGAGTGCTAAACGAACTTTCTCCTTTCCGTTACATTTTTTTGCGTCATACTGCATGAACAAAATCACCGCAGAACTGTATTTGATTTGACATTTTTTTTATTTAATTTGATCCTAATGTTTTGGTGTATATTTCTGAGCTCCTTGATGTATATATTCATTAAATCTGTGGGATAGTAAAACTCAAGACGTTCAGTTGTGCCTTTGTAAACGTGACGGTGAGAAAGAGGAATTCGAGCGAGAGGGAGAGAGAGAGGGAGTGAGGGGGAGAGAGAGAGGGGGGAAGAGAGCTAGGGGAGAAAACAGAACATTGAAATAATTAGTTGTATTGACTGAAAACGAGTGCAGTAGGAGAGAAAAGGGAGAGGGGAAAAAAGGAAAGGAAGTTGAGAAAGAGATACATACATGTATAAAGAGAGAGACACAGAGACACAGAGGGAGAGAGAGAGAGAGAGAGAGAGAGAGAGAGAGAGAGAGGTGTCCTGAAAATTGATTTAAACCAGTCATCATCTTCTTAGGCCAAGGAGTTGTGATAGCTCTCCTATAACCCCTTGATCAGGCTAAAATGGGATTATCAGTGGACATTGTCTTACCATACTTTTATATAAAATGATGCGCATAATTATAATCCTCCTTTGATTTTGAAATGATGTAAAGATGTATGACTCGGAGGTCCTGGATATTGATACGAGATTTTCAGATAGATGGGCGCCTGCATACCCTAGTGCATGCATGATATAGCAGTAGCTCCGAATGGAGGAGGAGGGGGTGGGGAGGGGGACAGAAAAACCTCGCGTTGTATGCTTTGCCAATGTGCTGAAATAGAAGGAAGTGATGGTTGGGGGAGGGGTAATGCTCTGGAGCCGGCATTGCATGTATAGAAACGATTAAAAAATGCGGGTACATTATCTTGGCGTACTGGCAAAAGGGGCATCGTCATGACCGTTAGAAGATTTGACATCGTCCGAATGCCAACGTTCCAGTTTCTAAATCGTGTCATTCTATTACGTAATTTTGTCATAAAAATATATTAGATAACGATTCAAATATAAAAATAGACCGCCTCATTATTTGCATAAGAGGTGACAAAGACTTGAATATTATATATTCTAACGTTTACGGAGCCGGGGGGGGGGGGGGGTGTAGGGCTGCAACCTCACATATCGTAAGCTTATATGTGGTCTTGCAAAAAGCTTAATCTTTACTGATATGCCACACTAATAGTTACCCGAGGCAAGAGGGGCTTGGGGCTGCAGCCCCGGAGAAAATATAATTTTCCAATATTTGAGCAACCGCCGTCCAATTGTCTGGCAGCAAGATGGTTTATATGTAAAATATATGTTAATAAGTATCTTTTAACGACAAAATTTACATTTTTGCTAAAACAGAGTTTAAATAATTGTTAAAACCAGTGAGTTAAGTTTTAAAAAAAGTTAGAAAATAAAAATAAACGGTGAAATTAATATTGTACCAAGATGGGTCAGGCCAGGCGCAGATACACGAGGGGGGGGGGGGGGGGTGACCGACGGACCTGGCCCCCTCTTTAAACAAAGGGAAAGAAAACCAAACCGAACCAAACCAAACCAAAATAAACGGGAAGAAAGAAGGGCTAAAGACACGAGTTAGAAGTGGACCCAGGGCACTCACTTATCCGTATATAGGCCAAGGCCCCGGGCCACCTAGCCATGCTCCGAGATTTTGGTCTTTTTCAGGTCAGAACTTAGAACTAGCCCTAATTCGTGTTGTTAGGCCTATACCAGAATTCAACCTTATCTTTAAACAAAAGGCCGAAGATCGCTCTTATAAAATAGGGCGTACATGTTACAACGTTCAAAAGTATGTCAGGCCTCAGTTAGTTTCAGGTCAATTTGTCAAATTATCATTCCGGTTACATAATGTACTGGGCCCGCACTTCGGCGGGGCTCGGGGGGCTCGAGTCCTTCCATCCACTTTTTTGGGAAAAAAGTATGTTAAAAATAGAAAGAAACGAACCAAGGCCCGGCAAAAACACATTTAAAACCCCATCAGGATTGTTTTCTCCTCTTTGGAATGTGTAATTTTTGCACTGCAACCTCACAAATCTCCAAATTTGTGCTCACTGGCTTCGCTCGATCGCAAATAAATACTGATAGGCTACGATCACACCCATCTGCAAAGTACATGTAATACTATGATGCTCAAACAATATCTTGGACCGTGTAAAGAGAGAAACAAACATTGAAATCAGCCCTGATATGTAATTACAATGTAGGGGTATAAATTATTATACCAGTGTCTTAAAAAATTGTATAGTTTCGCTTTGAGGTTTCCCTTTGTAGGTGCCCCTTTTTCCCGGAAGTACCCTGTTTTGTTGGTGCTCCCCCCCCCCATTCGAATGACGCTCCGCCGCCCATGGCCTACTAAAACCGCTGAGCTTAAGACAATTTACGCCCTTTTTTTGTTGGTGCTCCCCCTCCCCACTTTGAATGACGCTCCACTGTCCCTGGTCTGCTAAAACCCTTGAGCTTCCGGTGGCTCCGCCCCATGGAGCCTACGCCAATTTACGCTCCCCTCAGACTTCCCCCTGTCTATAAATTCCGCTAAATATTTTCTCACGAATTGCCCCCCCCCCCTAGCCACCGCCTGGATCCGCCCCTGCCTCAGGCTCATGCCGTATACCCTTATGTTTGCGTTTTATTACAGCACCCTGGTGCCAGTTACATGTTTGTAAGGCTTCAACTTCAAGCATGACTTCTAGATGTATATCCATGCTTTAGGTGAAACGTAGTCAAGAAAATAGTTCTATACTGATTGTATGCCCTAACATGTGGAACAAAACCTATTTAACTACACGAAGTAGAAGGCTTATATTATTTTTATTTCATATTGAAGATGCTCGTGTTCTGAAATCGTACCTGTGCTTTAATTATGGTTGCTAATTTAGACAAAGCGCTTCAAAACTGTAATTATTCAACGATTTCCATTGATCGAGTTTGGGTGTGAAATTTCCTTTAATTACTGATAGAATAAGAGTTGTTTTCGTATAAAATAGAGTGTCGTTGTTGATATTGTTGTTGTTAGTCAGCTGTAAATTTGTGGTGCAATAATTAAGTTATTCGTCACTGATAATATAATAAACAACCGCAGATATACCTTCCTCTAATATCCGACTGTTAAAACGATTTTCACTGTCACCGAACCTGGTATTCTCATCGGAACATCACCTGCTATTGGGTACTATAATGAATACCCCTCCTACAGAAAGACCCCAGTCACATCATGCTTTACTTTTCTGGTTTCATGGTAATCAAACGATCGTATCAATTGGTTTGTCATATCACTGTATATCAATTAATTTATCCATTTTTTCTTTTGTATTTGATAAATATGTTTGAGTTACCAGATTAGTGTAAGAAAAGGAAAATTATAAAGAATCAAGATTAGAAGTATTTAGTTTCGTCAAATTTATGTTAAAACATTTTTGAGTATTTCTTCATATTATATTTTAGTTCATTGTATGCATTTTCTTGTTTTTGTCATTTTGTTATTCTAATATATATAGGCCTATTGTGAATAAAACATTATTTCAAAACAAACAAAAATATATAGTTTTCTCCTCGCGTTAGACACTGTCACACTGACACATCATGGAATACGTCTCTCGCTTCCCCTGGGATCAACATCAATCATCAAACTTTCTAGATTGTATGGGACGATATTTGACCTGAACAACAAAGAACTAAAAAAAGAGGGAGAATTAATTTGAAACTGCAGAGAGCGATTTTTGTACAGAAATAACAGATTGCCATAATTGCAATGATCATAGTTGAATTCAGTACGCGAGGTTTCGCTCTAATAAGCCGTGTGACTTGGGCGTCATGTGGAAAGGTGGAATAGGACTCGCACGTAAGTGGAAAATCACATTGAACATGACACCGATGAAAGCTTGCAGCTGTCCAATCTTACAACTAAAGACTGGTGTACATCTTCATGAAAACCATGCTTGGTAAATCCAGATGAAAAACTCAAATTGGGGATAATTTGATTTGGACAAGCAAATTAAGTATCCTACCCTAGGATAAATATTATCCCTCTGGTTAAGAATTGGTGCTAAGTTTCATGTACACCACGGCGATGTGTACTCTAATTGGGCTGCATGGTGCACAGACATTAATACTTGATCAACTACTCTTACTCCTTCTACTACTACTACTACTACTACTACTACTACTACTACTACTACTACTATTAGTACTACTATTTCTACTACTACTACTACTACTACTACTACTACTACTACTTCTTCTTCTACTAGTAGTACTACTACTTCTACTACTACTACTACTACTACTACTACTACTACTACTACTACTACTACTACTAAACTACTAATACTACTACTACTATACTTTTAATATTACTACTACTGCTGCTGCAGCTTCTACTACTGCTACTACTACTACTACTGCTCTACTACTCGTACTATCACTACTACCACTAATAGTTAATACTCCTCCTCCTCCTCCTAATACCCTCCTCCTCTTCCTCATATTACTACTCGTACTACTACTACTACTATAATTCTACTGATACTACCACTACTACTACTATACTTCTACTGATACTACCACTACTACTACTACTACTACTTCTACTACTACCACTTCTACTTGGCCTATGCTGCTGCTGCTGCTGCAACAACATGTACTTGCAAGTTTCCTTAGCAGTCTGGTAACCTAAATCATCAATCATCACCATCACCATCACCATCATCATCATCACCATCATCATCATCATCATCACCACCATCACCATCATCACCATCATCATCATCATCATCATAATCATCATCATCACATCATCATCATCATCACCATCATCATCATCATCATCATCACCATCATCATCATCACCATCATCATCATCATCATCACCACCATCACCATCATCACCATCATCATCATCATCATCATCATCACCATCGTCCCCATCATCATCATCATTACAATCATCATCATCACCACCACCATCATCATCATCACCATCACCATCATCATCATCATTATCATCACCACCACCATCTTCATCACCAATCATCACCATCTTCATCATCATCACTTTCATCATCAACCACTATCAATTATACTCATAGGCAAACAGTAATATTTAGTAATTCACCTGCACGATTGAAACGTCATTTTTTTTCCTCAGTTGTATTTGATTTGTCATATTTAGATAAATATATTGTCATTGAGACTACCCATGCAGGTGAAATCACGAGATAGCTAGGTGTTGTCTATTTGTTTTAAAGTGCAGAACAAAGCAGGAAGCGTAGTAGGAAGCAGACGACATATTCACAGGTCAGGTGTTAAACAGAATAACAACACTTCAATCTGTGAATAGTCTCTTGGACAGTCGTTTCATTGTTAAAGGTAAAGACCAGTATTGGAAACGCCTCAATTTCAAAAAATGAAATGGAAGCTCTCATTACCAATCATGTGAAAGAATATGTTTTGACTAATACATGATGATAAAAAATTTGCCGGGAAACCGCCTACTAATTCATATATTTGGTAAATTTGTTTCTCTCATGGTCTGTGAGAGATATAAGGTAGTCCCATATACCTCTCTCTCTGTAAAGTGCTTGTAACTTTACGAAGAATGGGCCAAATTTCTTATCATTTTGATGATTCCAGAACCTTGCAGATGCTAGATGCTAGATGATTAACCTTTTCTGATCGATTCCTCAACGTTTCTTTCACAATGCAATCGCATGACCATAACTGGCCTTTACCTTTAACAGCAAGGCCCTAACAAATAAAAAGAACAACAATTTCAGACTTGGGTATTGCATGTTCTCACGATTTTTACCCTGACTTTAGCATGGCTGCCATTACAGCGCTCTGCCATTTCTTGCCAGGTACCCATTTACATCACCTGGGTTGAGTGTGGCAAATGAAGGTCAATGTCTTGCCAATTAGGGCCGCGGCGGAACTCGAACCGCGAACTTTGTGATCGACAGTCTGGTGACGTATCCACTCGACCACGATCCACTCGATCCATATTAACAACATTGAACAAAAGTACTGTTGTTAGGCGCCCTTCAAGGGATTTATATAATATATCCTTCAGTCAAAAAGTAGAATTTGTAAGATTCTAGGGGTAGTTTTTTCCTTAAATGTATAGAAGTAAAAGAAAACCTAAATTATAAAGAAATACTAAGTAAAATAAAGAAATTGTTGAGTCGGTGGAACAAGAGAAATTTAACAATAATGGGTAAAATACAGTTATTAAAGTTGTTTATAAATATTCTAAATTCATTTAACCCTATTTAGCCCGGGGGGGGGGGGGGGGCTTGAGAAGCCCCCCCCCCCCTCGACATTTTTCGCGATAATTTTTTAACGCAAGAAAATCTTGCACTGAAATTTTGTGACTTTTTTCTTTCGAGTCTTGCGCATCTTTTGAAAGAAATTTTTCGAAAATCGGACCTACCATTACAAAGTCACAAGACCTTTTGTCTTTGCATGTCAGCCCGAAAATCGCTCATTTTTGTGATTTGTGTACAAAACATATGGAAATCTCATTTTTTCAAATAAAGAGATAAAACATTGGTTATTTGGTCTTGTTTATAGTTAAGGTGTTTATTTTGGGGTCAAAATAGTTGAATTATAGTTGGAAATTAAATAAAACAACAAAAACAATAAAAATACATGAGTTAAAAAAACAAAGAAATACATAAGAAATTATCAAAACAATAGATAACATAAAGAATAACCCTGGTTTTTCAAGTTTTTGTGTTGTATTATTATTCCAAATGGTCTAACAAATATATGTAGTGAGAAAGAATGCTTAAATATGAATAATGTCTGATTTATGGGCAAAAATGTGAATTTGATGACCTTATTTGCATAAATTACCATAAATATGCAAATGAGTGAATTTTTCAAAAAATTGAAATTACCATAGTAATCTATACACTTCACTTGACATGTATGCAAATTTTCGCGGCGATCGGTCGTTTCACGGCCGAGATCATAGGGGGGGGGGGCCTGAGAAGCCCCCCCCCCCCCCCCCGGGCTATGCAGTTTCAAAATAGCCCGGGCTAAATAGGGTTAAGTGGCATTCCTTACACCGGTCATAAGATGGTTATAATTATGAGGTATTAGATAAACTGACTTTCGAATCTTTGTGGGGTGGGAGGAATAAAATTAACCAAAATACTTTGTATTTAGATTTCCAGTTTGGAGGTCTGAAAATTATTAATTTCTTTTTTGGGGATTAAAGCACAAAGGGTTACGTGGATCAAGACATTACAGAGGATAAATAAAATGAAATGGAAGCGGTATTTTAACTAAGCCACAAAACACTTGGGAGGGAAATTCACATTTTCGTGGACTGTTTGAAGATAACATTACCACAACTTGATATTAATATATTAGAAGTGTGAAAGGATACGAGGGAGATGAAATATGAACCATGTACAGGAAATGAGATCATTTTAAATACATTTTTACAAAAGTCCAAGGAGTTGAAGAGGAGGGAAGGAAGTGAAAGGGTTTTGGGCTAGATTGTGTGTTTTAATAAAGGAAAAACTCTGGAAAACTTTTTTTAAAATTCTGAAAAAAGCAATGCTTGTTCCAGTTTTTAGGATAAAATTACTGTACTGGGGAGGGGAGGGGTGACAGGGGGGCGCAGGTGGAGTTTTCCTCCTTTTTTAAATTGTTGTATGTATGAACTTCCATTGAAGCTGGCGACAATACTTTCCATGCATGTGCTCCCCGACTCTGGAATGAGCTTCCACGTTTTGTTCGATTATCACCTTCGCTCCCCAGGGAGTGGAAAATGTACACACATTTTGTGCGGGTAAGCTTGAATCCGATGACCGGGGTAATAATATATCTGTAAAGCGCTTAGGCACATCGTTGGATCGGTGTATTGAGCGCTATATAAAAAAAACGGATTATTATTATTATTATTATTATTCGCTGGATGTCTTCCGAAAATGACTCATAACTCTCCTCTTTGACCATGATCAACAATAGATTCTTTGATATCTTTTATGTAAAGCGCTGTGAAACAACAGTTAGTTTGTAAGAGCGCTATAGAAATGACTTTATTTGTATTGTATTGTATTGAAGTTAATATTATATATGATTATGATTGTTTTTGTTATGTTATATAATACCTTGTAATGCCATCATATCTTTTCATGTTATATTATAATGAACGTGGAAGAAATGAAAAGAATCCTATAAACAAATATTAACAAATCAGTGGTTAGAGCATGAATCAAGCTTTTTAAATAATTATTGGATATTACATGTTACAAATTTGGGCAAAAATCGAGGATTTTATATAAGATTTTTAAGGACTTACAGGAAAATTCGCGGACTACCCAGGAATATGTTTTTCTGTTATTTCTTTCATTTACTTCCTCTTCCTAGTTTTCTAAGTCATCGTTCATTTTCTTCTTTCGTATGAGGTCGTAGTATTATATATCAAGGTATTTCTTAAGAGCTGGGTAAGCCAGATGACTTGTGCATCCTCTGGGCTTGACTGATCAGTTATCCCACCAGAAGACGAAACGCTATCCATTCCTGGGGGGGGGGGGGGGGCGTTTCACAAAATTTGTCATCAGTGACAAATTACAGTTTTTGTTATAAGCTACTGAAATCTTTGCTTCTGATTGGTTATCAGCAGATTTGTCACTGATTTTAGTCATTTGTCATTGAAAAAAGGCTTTGTGAAACGGGTCCCTGTTCTGCATGCCCCGATTGATTGTGTGTTATCAGGATATGTGTTTCTGAGTGTGTAGAATCTGATGGATATGTGTGAATGGAGTTGATTCGGTTGAACTTCATAATTTAGGTCTAACCGTTTGATCATGTCTGAGATAACATACAACGACATTTACAGTACACGCCGAAAATCTCCGCAACACGATTACACGATTTATTTTTAGGATTACACGGTTTACACGATTCACCTGAATCGTGTAACTGTGTAATCGTGTAAATTTACACGATTGAAGAATGTCGCTCTGAATCGTGTAATCGTGTAAATAGTTAAGGGCGTTAGTCGGATGATTCGACCAGATGCAACAATCGTGTAACTGTGTAATCGTGTAAATTTACACGATTGAAGAATGTCGCTTTGAATCGTGTAATCGTGTAAATAGTTATTAGGGTTATAAGGGCATTGGTAGAACGATGCGACAAGCTGCAACAATCGTTAAATCGTATCCTGCTGACACCAATTGCTTTATACACAACTTACCTTCAGTGTACATCAGTTAATTACTGTACTTTATATTCGTGTATATAAACCTCAGCACTTTCCACTAACATGTATCGTATACTAATCCGTGAGACAAGGTAGGAAAACGTCAGAAACAGGAAGACAGATGAAATAGTAAAGGGAAAAAAGATAGCTACGAGGAGAAGGGAACATATAAAAGGAAAATGAGGGTTGGGAGGCACGATAAAGATAAACAGAAAAATTTATGCAAGAGAGAAAAATGGGAAAACTAAAAAGTTGACCGGAAGAAAAGAAAGAGTGAAATAGAGTGATAAAAAAAAAAGAAGGGCGAAACATAGTAAAATTAACAGAAATGAGAAGGCTATGAAACGGAGAGGAAAAGAGACAAATTAATAAGGTAAGAGGGGAACATAATGAGGGAAAGAGAGGCGAGAAAGATATGGGGGAATGGAAAGATATTGAAAGAAAGGGAGAGAGTGAGAGAGAGAGAGAAAGAGCGATAAAAAAGCTTTAGTTGAAAGAAAAGGGGCACCGATCAGATTTTAATAGGGGCATTTATCGGAGTTGATGGGGCATTTATCAAAAGTAAAGAGGGGCACTTCTCGTACTTAAAGGGGGATACTTACTAGAGATTAAAAGGACACTAATGAGAATGGAAAATGGACACTTATTGCAAAGGAATATAGGAACTCGTCGAAGGAAAAGGGGCGTGTGTCAAAAGAAAAGGAGCACTTATCAGAGTTGAAAGGGGAAGGGGCACTTTTACAAATTAATAGGGACACTTTTCAAAGTAAAATAGGTACTTTTTCTACACTCAAAGGTGCACTTTGGGGGAACTTGAAAAAGTGGGGGGACACTGTGCCGCTAGCTTAACGTAACTCAAAGACAGTTGGCCATTCACTTATTCTATTCATTCTCGGCTTGCAACTGTTCCCTACACTCTGTAGCCAGTGGCTTACATACTTACGTACATGTACTACCTATTGTTCAGGGGGATCCTATGTTCAAGGGGAACCCCCTGAACAATAGTTATTATGTAAGGATCTCTGCCTGTAGCTAGGGCAACGGCCTTTGTCCCCGGCGAGGGTCAATGGCAGGCCACATTCAGAGTAAGCTTCTTTTGTATGTGACAGGAAGTGTGCCCTTAAGCCTTGACCGTAGCTCTTTATACATATAGCTGAATAATGCAATGTTGTAAAAGGTAATTTACGAAAATGAGGAACGCTAAAAAAGCAATAAGTGATCAAAGTCTAAGGCCCGAATTCACAAAGGAGGTTTGTCGTCAAACCTTGGTTTTTGTGCGTCATATGACGCGTTTTTACAAACCAGGTTTGTAAAATGGATAATGATTGAATAAAAAAAAAGTATAACGATATTCATAGTAACGAATGAGCTGGTGAACATAATTCTAATTGGTACAGCCTTGTAATGTAAGAGTATCACAACATACTTAATTATGTTAGCCCTCCTTTACATTTTGTAATCATTTTTACATATTTACAACTTAGGAATAACAGAATTCCCCCCTTCCTTCGTCGTTCATCGCTTTTTTCTTTTTTACTCACCGAGGATTAAATCCGAGAGTGCTTTTCGGGAAGTGGACTGATTTTTTTAACTTTCAAACAGTCTATAATAAAACTAGAGACAAGACACTGCAATTAAAAATATATACAAGAGAAAGAAAGCGTAATGTTCGCTATCCGCTCGTATCGTCCACTTGTCCTCGTTCAACCAAGAAGTAACTTCTTGCTTTTACTGAACTAGACATCCTTAACCTGCTCACCATCACCACTGAAAATAAATTGTAACACAATTCCAGCGAGCAATCGAATCGTGTAATCGTGTTGCGGAGATTTTCGGCGGGAAGATTACACGATTCGACCTGAATTGAGGAATCGTGTAATTTTACACGATTACACGTTTACACGATTCAAATTTCGCTTCATTGGCAAAAAACGAATCGTGTAAAAATAAATGGTTACACGATTCCCGCGAGCAGTCGAATCGTGTAAATTTTGAATCGTGTAAATCGTGTTGCGGAGATTTTCGGCGTGTACTGTAGATAACAACCTACTTTCATTTTGACAGGAAAAAAACATCAATTAACAGCCTACATGTTTTCTTAATTTCCAAAAAATGAAACTCCAAAAGCCAAATAAAAGTTTAATCGTGGCACTATTTTGGTGGGTATGTGAGATATGTATGCTCAGGCGCGTACGCAGGATTTTTTCAAGGGGGGGGGGGGTTAACATTTATAAATCGGGCCGAAAATTTCGCAACGACTCAGCCAGCCGCTGAATAAGCGGGGGGAGGGGGGGGGGGGGGGGGTAAGAGGACACATTTTTTTTTGGGGGGGGGGGTCTCGAAATTTGAAAATTTGACATTTTGCTCCGTTGGGGGGGGGGGGGTAAGGTCAGCTTTTTAAGGTCAACCATGGGAATATTTTTTTTTTTTTTTTTAAATCCAAAAGGGGGGGGGGTTTTAGAGAAATTTAGGGGGGGTTTACTCACAAAAAATTACCAAAGGGGGGGGTTAACCCCCCAAACCCCCCCCCCTGTGTATGCGCCTGTGTATGCTGCCAATCAGCCAACCCCCCCCCCCCAACCGCCACACCCCAAGATGGATAAACGTTTATGCAAGCACTACATTTATATCCCTCTCATTAACTCAACTTTCTTCTTATCCGACGATATTTTATTCTCGATGCATTATAAAGTTATTAAAGTAAAGCCTTAGTCACGCTAGAGATACGACCGGTTGCCGACACCGGGCAGCCACTGGTTGGGAGTGAGTTGTCAGAGGTCGCAGAGAGTTTTTTGCCGACCGAACTGATTGTTAAAGGGTTTTCTTTGTCTTCCAATGTTAGACAACAGTATCAGACTGATTGGCAGTGTATGTCGAGTATTACCGGGCGAAATTTGGTTGAGAAATGGTCGGCAGTTAATATCTATACGACATTTTGTACGACATTCGGCAACCGATCGGCAACTGCCCTACAACATCTTTGCAAATGTATGTCGAGTATTACAGGGCGCAATTTGGTTGAGAAATGGTCCGTAGTTGATATCTGTACGACATTTTGTACGACATTCGGCAACCGATCGGTTGCCCTACAACCTCTCTGCAACTGATCGCCCACCATAAATTTTTTTCTCAAATTGGTTGTCGGTGGTCGCAGCTTTTTGTGGTTGTCCAAATTCGGCAAACGGTGGTGCGCCTATCAACGCAAACCGCATGACTGTCTTGTAAAGCATGGTTATTCTAACCATTAGCAGTATTACGTGCAAATCGATACACACAACCTGTAATCAATACACACAAACTGTAACCAATCGTTCTCGATATCGTCTAATTCCGCCCGCTTTTTTTGCTGTTCTTCCGTCAATCGTAGCTCATGTTCATTGACGTCGATTATTATTTGATATCTTTGATTGACAGTATCTGTAACGTGCAGATTGCATCGATGCCTCATCATTATTCTGCATGTAATAGAAGTAAATTGACCTTGATAACTCACGCTCAGGAAGGCTGGGTGAAGGTCGTCACCAAACTGCACGATTTTTATTTGATTGATGTTTCGTCAACTTTATTGGCAGTTATTAGAAAATGTTACAAGAGTCAAGATTCACGCCGCCTCTAAAGAAACCAAGAAGAGACAAACTAATATACCCGACATGAAAGACTCTACATCGACTGTGACGTCCCCCATCCCCCCTCTTACTGTACTTGTGATATTTGGTAAAGGTCTATGAGTTAATGATGTATTCCCATCGGTTGATATAAACCCAGGAGGGTACTTATTATAAGAAAATTAAAGAAAAAGAAAAAACACAAAAATATGGGCGGCAAGATCCTAAAAATCTCACAATCAAAGAAACTATTATTTTCATGTATGACAACTGGATATTTAAAGAGAGAGAGAGGGGTGGACCGGATGTCTCCTACATCCATTATAGCCAATCTTAAACTATCAAGGTGTACCATTTATACGGGCATGTTTATCGCACGTAATACCTTATGAAATCTGGAAATTTGTTTTTCTAAATTGCATTACAATCTTACCGGTACTTCTTTCTCTTCCCTCATCCATCCCTTGCAGTCAATTATTTTGCCTTGTTTTCCATTCCCTCTTCTCATCCTATCACCCTCTTCCCCTCTCCTTCCCCTTCTTTCTTCTTAAAGGCACACTGCACTACTTGTAGCTACTTGCTCCCTCTATATAGAAAACTTCCCCAATCGGTGCCTGTTGGTCCCCCATGATCCTCTTTTTCTTATGTTAAATGAGAGCTGAGTTAATGAGATAGCCACCTGTCACAGTGACCTCGATGGCTCGCTGTGTGGTCTAATCCCTTCTTGCCCAGTAGTGGTGACGGTCTTTAAGTCTCTCCTCCTTTTCTTCATTTCCCCTTCTATCTGTTTGATATCTGTCTCCCTATTTGTTTTTAGTTGTTCTCTTTCCCCTCCTACGGTCATCATTTTTTTAATGCAGTTGCAAGTTTTACAATCCAATCTTTCTTTTAATTATACTCCCGTCTCGCTTCTATTATGATATCGCTCATTATCGCTAATCAGTATCTCAATGCATTTCGACGCACCATTCGTGAGCTTACCTATCTGCTTTTCCACTTCTCATTCATCCGTTTAATGCGTTAGTTTCTCTTACCAATTACGGTGAAACACTTTTGCTTCGTTGTTACGGTACTATTTAAAGCCCCACTGTACTACTTGTAGCTACTTGAAACTCTATATAGAAATTAATGCCTAATCGGTGACCGTTGGTCCCCCATGATCATCTTTTTTATGTTAATTGATTAATTAATTATTCCCTCCTAGCCGAACTAGTACAGACGGCCTTTAAAGCCCCTTTAAATGTTGGGAGCCCCAAATTCGCCATAAATTTGTTTACAAAACTGGTCTATATTAAATGACATCCTCTTTCACATTCAAGTGAAATTTTGCCATCAAATTTTTAGGGCTCCTAACACTTAAGAGAGGCTTTGAATCATTCTTTACCAATGAAATTAAAAAGAAAACACGGTGAACTTTGTACGTTTCAGTCAGTTTCACAAGGATATCATACTGATATCCTGGAAGAAAGGAACTGCAATAGGATATGATCATTGGTGTAGAAGACCACCTTCATTATTACAAATTTTAACATGAAAATCAATATCAAGTGTAATGACACTTTTTCAATGGCCTATACTCGTATCTAATATCCTAAAAGTTTGCGCGACCTGGTCTGATTTATTTCAAGTTTCTAAGAACTTTCCTCTCCATCAACATAAAAGTGATATCCGGAATACCCGGATACAGTACTTACCGGTTATTCATATGGTGATATACTTATAGCATTAAGAGCATTTAAGACATTATTATTTCAATCTCTTCCGTGAAATATCTTCTTCTTCTTCTATGTGCCATATCCTGAGACGTTGGCGACCATGGAGTGCCACAACTCTCTATCCCATATTCTATGAAGTAATTCATTCTCCCCGAGATCAATTCCACATTCAGAAATCCCACTCCTTAAGCTACTCATCCACAGAATCCTCCTTCTACCCCTACTCCTCCTCCCCTCGATTCTTCCAGTCAGTGCAAGATTTTCCATACCATTCTTCCGTATAACATGCCCCAAGAAGCTCAGCTGTCGACCTCTTATATTATTCAGAAGCTTTCGTCTTGTTCCTGTCATGGCAAATACCTCATCATTCCATGAAATATCTTATTTATGTTAAATTCTTGTTTTTTTGTAATTCCACAAATAAATTAAAAACATATACTGTTAACAAGACATCAACGGAATTGATAAATTTCAAAGTATCTCCAAACCTGGGTTAAAATATCTATGAAGATTGAAACATCAGACAATACATTCCCATCAAAGAGTATCGATTTTAGGATACTTTTACGAATCATTTCAGAGCATATTACTGAAAGGTCTGCCAGCATGAGGCTTCTATGGTTGAATAAAAACCTCCTTCTACTTATATCTTACCATGGAGCTTTCTAATAGCGATGAAATTCAATAAATATTTGGTACTTCAAAATAATGTGCGAGTTTTCTAAGATATTATTATTATCATGATGATTATAGTGATCCTGCCAACTGCCACTTACCTCCTTTCGTTTCAGCTTCCTTTACTCTCCTTGTCTCCTCCTCTCCCCATCCCTCTTCTCTCTCTCTGTCTCTCTGTCTCTCTGTCTCTGTCTCTCTCTCTCTCCTTTAATAGCCATTTATCTCTCAATGCAATGATTATATTATAATTATTGAATTTCTAATTGAATTGTAAATGTATGTATATATTTTCACAAATTGGTAACATGCCGCGATGTCAATATAAATAAATCAATAAATACAATTTAATTATGTTCTACTTCGTTCTTCCCCCCCCCCCTTATCTGTCTGTCTCCCTCTCTCTCTCTCTCTCTCTCTCTCTCTCTCTCTATCGCTCTCTCTCTCTCTCTCTTTCTCTCTCTCTCTTTAAATTTCTTTCATATTCCTCGATCGTTTTGTGCCGACGTGCACTAGCAGATTCAGGATATCAAACAGCACTTTCAAAACTATTGTATACGCGATATAAAGTGTTCATTGTATATAATAGGTATATTATACAAAACCACAAACACCTCACACCTCAAAGTGGCCCTTGTATACCGAAACCATGATTTTTCCGGTTCATAAACAACATGATCAATTACCTCAGATTAGGCGCATGTATTTTGTTGTACTATTTCTCTGGCTCTCTGCAATACAAGTTAATTATAAGTATTTTATTCAAATACAAAGAAATATATAAAATCTACCTGCAGCCT